>NW_020837961.1:5523998-5622012 GCF_003676395.1 Aethalodelphis obliquidens | reverse complement strand
TGTGTGTGTGTGTGTGTGTGTGTGTGTGTGTGTGTGTGTGTGTGTGTATCTTCACAGATTTCCTTCTTGCCTTCATGGATAATGCAGGTAACCAGTTGTCTGGGCCATTATCCAAAGGTGAAAAAATAAGCTTTTCAAAGCCTCCTTCGGAATGCATAACTTTATTACAGTCATTTCAATATTGGAGTCATTGAAATTTCCAAAAGAGTTGTGTTCTATCATTAAAGTGAGTGATTTGAAACACAAGGCACTAAGAGGCAATGACAGACATGCAGCTAAGAATGAAGACAGGACAGGGAACAGATCAGACAGGAATGCTTCAAAGATAAATAGAGGTACAAATAAGTCATTTCTACATTTTTATTATTCTAATGCACCAGCTAGTGGGCATTAGTACAAACTTTGGATTTCTACTCTATGAATGACTCATTCACCTTTGCATGGACTGTTATTTTATTATAGTCATAGATCTCTGGGAGATAAAAACTCTTCTATTTTCTCACAGGAGGTGGGAAAACAGGAAAGTTTTAATTACGTTGATTTAGTCTGGTGATTTTTTTGCTTAATTTAATTGAAAGTTTAATTACTGACCTCTAATTTTTCTTTTAGAGCTTCTCATATTCTTATAGTTCAATATTTCTTTTTCTTTAGGTTTCATAGAAAAGTTTTAATTCAATTCAAAGTAATAGACAATAGAGAATTTTGTTTTGCGAACTATATACAACTTGATTTTTTAAAACATTTTTTCTACTTTCTTTTTTATTGAAGTATAATTGATTTACAATACTGTGTTAGTTTCAGATGTACTGCACAGTGATTCAGTTATACATGCATATATATATATTATATACCTTTTCAGATCTTTTCCCTTATAGCTTATTACAAAATATTGAGTATAGTTCTTGTTAGAGTAGCTTCTTGTTGGTTACCTATTTTACATATAGTAGTGTGTATATGTTAATCTCAGCCTTCTAATTTATCCCTTTCCTCCTCCCCTTTGGTAACCATAAGTTTGTTTTCTATGTCTGTGAGTCTGCTTCTGTTTTGTAAATAAGTTCATTTGTATCATTTTTTTAAGATTTCACATATAAGTGATGTCACATGATATGTGTCTTTCTCTGTCTGACTTACTTCACTTAGTATGATCATCTCTAGGTCCATCCGTGTTGCTGCAAATGGCATTCTTTCTTTTTTATGGCTAAGTAATATTCCATTGCATATTTCTATTAAACGGTGGTTTGCAAACTTTAGTGTGCTTCTGAATCCCCTGGAGAGCTTGTCCCCAGCCCTAGGGTCTCTGATTGAGTAGGTCTGGGTGGTACCTCTCAAGTTCTCAAGATGACGTTGACAGTGCGCATCTGAGGACGGCACCTAGAGAGCCAATGCTGCAGAAAACTGATTGTGACTCAAAAATAAAGGGCCTTGATGTGGTTACTTTTCAGATATTTCGGTTCTTGGTTTTAAAGTCAACCGTGTCTCTGGATGTTGGCTGCTTAGAGTTAGAAATCTGTGGGACCCACAGGAATACAGTTTTAGGAGTGAGTGACGATGTTATGAGTAGTGCTCTTGTGGTTCCATAATGGCCGTTCTTTAAACAGATCGTCCCACTGTGATCGTCGTTTGGCTCAAGAGCTGCTTCTCAAAGATGATTTTGTCTCACTCAGAGTGCACTTTAAGCATTAATATGAAAAGTAAGGTCATACTGGAAGTAAATAAATAAAACCATGCCTGCCATGCTGCATGTCTTAAGAAGCTACTGTTTCAGCTGCAGAAATGAGAAATCCAATGCTTGGTTTACAAGTGATTTCAAACAACTCTTCCAAGATAATCTCTTATATTTGTGTAAGTATAAGAATATACTTGTATAGAAATATTTTGGTAAAATACATTCGTGACTTTGCAATGGGGATTAAAGACTGAATTTAATGTTCTCCCCCAATCCACATGGAATTGAAACGAAAGATACAAAAGACCATTACATTGGCAGAATGACTTAAGTTTCAATTAGAGATGCCTTCCACCTTTTACTAACAATATAACAGTCTCAAGTGGGCACTGCACTTGAGCTGTATGCCAAGTATTACATTAAGGAGAGTGTGATTGCAAAGTTAAGAGCTATTTAACACTTGGCGGGTCTAATTAAAATGCACAGTTTAGAGACACCCCTGAATTCAGGAGACTCTTCGAATACATGTTTTACATCAAGAAAACATTATTTTAAAATATTCAAAATAGATTTACTTCCCAATGTTGCATAACTATGAAGACCACTTCTTCCAGAAATTCCAACTGGAGTTTTAGCAAGAATTCAACAGACATGAAAGTCTAGAGTCAGAGGAAACACCTTAAAATGAGGCTTAATGGGGTGAATCAGGTAGTAAATGAGTGTTTTCTTTACCACTTGAATGTGAGGCAAGAAGTCATTTTTTGTACGTGAAAGAGAAGTTCTAAATTAGTATTAGAATCATCAGAACAATGACTTTATATTAACACTGCATTCCCTGTAATTGGAGCAAAGCACCTAGATTTCTTTAACTGATTCATCTTATTATTCTCACCAGAGGAAAGAGAATAATTTATCTTTTTTATAAATCAAATAAGATCCTGTTAGTATTATGTTCAAAGTTACAGAGTACAGACCCTGGGCAAATCAAGGGAAATTTTGGTCAATGGTTTCCTCTCAAGAATTGAATGTATCTAACGTATGTTCAAAATTACTTTTGCTTTTCAATTTCAAATACTTTCTCTCCATTACAAAGAAATCCTCTTAAAAATACTCCTGTAAAAAATCCTGAAACTGAGAAACTGTATTCTGAATACAGCAATTAAAACTAGGAATGAAGAACATACACATGAACACCATGGATGACTCTCAAGATCTTGTGTTGAGTGAAAGAAAACAGACACAAAAAGTGTATTCATTGTTATTCTATTTGTATGAAGTTAAAGAACAGGCAAAATTAATGGAATGTGATAGAAGTGCAACTAATAGTCACCTCTTAGGAAGAGGAATTGACTGGGCAGAGGAAAGAGCAAGCGTGCGTTGCTGAAGATGTGTGTTTTGATCTGGCTACACATATTGGTGTGTACAAAGGTAACACTTCATTGTGCCGTATACTTAAGATTAGTACATCTCGCCAAATTTATGTTATACCTTAATAAAAAATAAAGTGAAAACAAGTCACTGTAGGTAATTCCAGTTATTTCAGTGGCACAACTCAAAATATTTAAACATAGCATCATGAAAATAGAACAAAAATCAGAGTTTATTTAGAGATTTTCAGGAAACTGGTAGGTAGGTAGATACCCAGGGACATTTTCTTCAGAAACTGGTGCCTCAAATATTACAGCCCGTCCCTGTGTTGACTTTTGGACGATTCTTAACAGTCCATTTGAAATCATTCCATGATCAAAAATTCATGGATTGTCTGTAACTAAAAACAAACAAAAAAAATTAGGATTTGTTCTGGGTAAAAGATTAGCCAGAATGTATAGGTGGTTTGTATTTTTTTTTTTTTTTTGGCTTTCTTTCAAAAGCAAAGTATAAACTTTGTTCTCTCTCTAACTCACAAGTGATATGGTGATGGTATTACAGATTCTTTAAGATTTCCAGTGGAAAGATGGGAGCGTTTAGTGAGTGTGTTCTGTGAGCGCCAGTTATAGCCGAGGTGGTATTCTTCCCATGAATATTTCAGTTCATGGCACTGGGCTCGTCTACAGAACTTAAGAGGAAGATCACTGATTTCAGAGCCACCTTGAGCTTCTCAGTTATTATCTGTTTGTTTGCTGATGTGAAATCTGGCCTTGTTCCCTGGAGTTTGGAGAAGTTGAAGACATCTTACCCAACATCTTTTCCCTGATGGAACATTTTATTATTAAGCTTCAGTTGACTTAGGCTTATATACCTTTATACATGCTGGTTCATACTTGCCTGATTTAACAAATAATTAAATCTATTATTTTATTTGTGCCTTTTTGCATATTCTCAGGCATTAATTCACTTTTAGAAGGGTATACAACATTTTTGCAAGCATGCTAGAAAATGTACATTCTTTCATCAGTAGAACTTAGAAATTAAGGAGTGCCCAGAGACAATGCTTTGTCAGAATCATCAGACAATCATTCACTAAGAATCTCTTTGAAGGCACTTAGATGAGTGTGATCCCACAGAACTTCTGTAATGATGGAAATGTTCTGTCTGTACTACACAAGAAGATAGCTGCTAGCCATGTAGCTATCAAGCACGTGCAATGTGCCTAATACAAATAGGAAAACAAATACTTAATTTTATTTACTTTAAATTTAAATATCATGTGGCTGGTTGCTATTGCATTGGACAGTGCAGCTTTAGATATAAAAAATCAAGCAGAGGGCTTCCATTAAGATAGCAGTACTACCTGACACTATCACTGAGAAGATTAAATGACCTAAAATGGTGAGGTGTATACATAGTGCCTGGTCCATACTAGATGTTGTACTTGTCACTTTCCTTCCTTTCCTTTTGTAATTCAATACTTAACCAGTACTGCTGATCCTTGTGATTTGTTGACTTTTCTACTATTTTTATAGTTTGTTCCCTGTTCTCTCTTTATGTTCCCCTAAAATTCTCTCTCTTGTTTAACTAAACAGTCCATTTTACTTTTATTTCTACTTATCTACTCTTTTGTTTTCTCCTTCCCTTCGTGACAGGAAAGGCTACTCAACAATTACTTCGCTTTCCCAAAATGCTCTATCCTGAGTATAAATATGACATGGAAATGAACTTGCTTGATTAGAATTTGGCGTTGAGTGCCGGGAAATAAGTCTGCCCTGATAACGTGTAACCATCTCCCAGACCTCATGTAATGTAGGGGTCCAAATACCCCCTCAAAATGAGAATCAAATGTAAAGTGAGATTACCTTTGTAATGCTCCCAAGTGCAAATACATATCCACTCTTCAAGAATACACCTTCAACTGAGGCCTCCAGGAACTTCCAAAAGTTCCAAAAAATGTGAGCTTTGAGATTAAAATCGCACACAAACACAAACTCACAAACTCTCACAAGAATGTGTGCAAGAAGCAACAAGGACCGCAGAATAAGGCCCAGAAAATTTAGAAGTTGACATGACCAGGCACAGAATATTAAATACCTACGTTAAAAAAACTAAAAGAGAAACTGGAAATTATGTGTAAGAAAGGAGAGATGATTTTAAAAATCAACAGAATTAGAAAAGAGTTAAATGAAACTCTATAAATTTTAAAATATAATTAAGACTAAAAACTCAATGGACAAGTTAGAAACAGATTAAATGTAGCTCAAGAAATTAGTGGAGTATCAAACCAAATACCCAAAATGCAGCATTATACATGTAAATTATAAAAGAGATTTTAATCAAAAGTGTGAATACTATCTAATATATATCTATATATATCTAATATATATCTAATGTCTAATATATATCCATCTTGAGTTCTGAAAGGAAATAGAAATGGTATGTGGCAATATTTGAAGAGAGAAATTTGGCAACCTCACGAGTTGTTGAAAAACACTAATCCCAGATCAGGAAGCCCAAATAATCGCAAATGGAATAAACACACACACACACACACACACACACACACACACACCATATCATCACAGTGAAGCCGCATAATACCAAAGACAGAAAGAGCATCCACAGAGGAGAGATAGACCCCTTAGAAAGGACCACAGACTCCCTGACAGCAAGAATGGAAGCTTCAGGCAGTAGAAAAATATCCTCAGTATATCTGGAGGAAAAAAATAAACTCAGCAAATGTGAACTACATTTCAAGAATGGGGTGAAATAAAGACAGAGAAATAAAAGAGTTTGCTACCAATAGACCATTATGAAAGGAAACTCACTGGTATGCCTCTGACATTAAAAAATAATCCTAAATAGAAGGAATTAGATAAGACTAGCATAAAGGTGTGAGATGTGGTCAGATTTAAAACATTCTTAGGCCATTTATTGTTTAGGAGGAAAGTAAATGTGTTCTTATACTTCATACTTTATTAAGTAGGAAGGTTAAAAGCTGTATAACTAAAAAAAAAAAAATAAGAGCAAAGAATGTAATTACCAAAGAGTGAAGGGAAAAGAATAGAATGAGGAGTACTCCAAAATAAGTCCGGAAAAGTGGTGGGAATAAATATCAAAATAGATATAAATGAAATATACTCACTAATTAAAAGAGAAAAAATGTCAGACTATATTAAAACATACATAAATATAATGATGTACTATTTTTAGGAGATGCACCTAAAACTTGACACGGAAAAGACAAAAGATAGCAAGGTGGATGTAAAGCTAAACATCACCCCTTTAACCTTTCTCTGCTCCTGGCTAAAACAAAAACAAAAACTGGTGTGGCAGTAGTAATATCAGACAAACTAAACCTTAAGTCAAATTTATTGCTAGAGATAAAGCCTGGCTACAGTTGATAAAAGTTTCAATTTCCTAGGAGAACATGATAACTATAAATTTACATATGTTAAATATTCTTCATAACTTGACAGAATTACATGGAATAGTTGATAAATCATCATCATAAGGGAAACATTTTAACATACTCTATTAGTAAATGATAGATGAAGGGAGAAAACAATAAAGCTAAAAAAGACCTAAACAACATAATGTGAATATTTAACAAGATTGCACTTCTGTACAGGCATACCTTGTTTTATTGTGCTTCCCAGATATTGCATCTTTTACAAATTGAAGGTTTGCAGCAACCCTGTGTTAAGCAGGTTTGTCAGTGCCATTTTTCCAACAGCATTTACTCACTTCAGTCTCTGTGTCGTGTTTTGGTTATTCTTGCAATATTTCAAGCTTTTTCATTATTATTACATTTGTTATGATGATCTTCAATGTTACAATTGTAATTGTTTTGGGGTGCCATGAACCATGCTCATGTAAGATGGCAAACTGAATCAATAAATGTCATGTGTGTTATAAATGAATTCTGTAAAATTGTAGGATACAAGATTAATGTTCAGAAATCTGTTGTTTTTTCTATACACTAATAATGAGCTATCAGAAAAAGAAAGTGAAAAAAATATTATTTAAAATCATATCAAAAAGGTAAAATACCTAGAAATAATCTTAACCAAGAAGCTTATACTCTGAAAATTACAAAACACTGATGGAGGCATTTGAAAATGATACAACGACATGGAAGGATATCCAATGTTCTTGGATTGGAAAAATTACATTGTTAAAATGGCCATACTGCCCAAAGCCATCTACAGATTTAATGCAATCCCTATCAAAATACCCATGACGTTTTTCACAGAACTAAAACAAACAATGCTAAAATTTACATGGAACTCTAAAAGACACCAAATTGCCAAAACAATTTTGAGAAAAGAGAACAAAGCTTGGAGGTATCACACCCCCTGACTTCAGACTATACAACAAAGCTATAGTAATCAAAACAGCAAAGCACTGGTACAAAAACAGAAACATAGATCAATTGAATAGAATAGAGAGTCCAGAAATAAACCCACACACTTATGTTCAATTAATCTACAACAAAGGAGGCAAAAATATACAATGGAGAAAAGACAGTCTCTTCACTCAGTGGTTCTGGGAAAACTGGTCAGCTACATGTAAAAGAATGAGATTAGAACATTTTAGCACACCATATACAAAAAATAAACTCAAAATGGATTAAAGACCTACATGTAAGACCTGAAACCATAAAACTCCTAGAAAAGAACATAGGCAGAACACTCTTTGACATAAATTGTAGCAATATTTTTTTGAGTCTGTCTCCTAAAGCAACAGAAACCAAAAGAAAAATAAACAAATGGAACCTAATTAAACTTAAAAGCTTTTACACAGTGAAGGAAACCATCAACAAAATGAAAAGACAACCTCCTGAATGGGAGGAAATATTTGCAAATGATATGACTCAAAATCAAAATAATTAAACAATATGATTAAAAAATGGGCAGAAGCCCTGAATAGACATTTTTCCAAAGAAGACATACAGATGACCATCAGACAAATGAAAAGGTGCTCAGCATTGCTAATCAACAGAGAAAAGCAAATCAAAACTACAATGAGTTACCACCTCACACCAGTCAGAATGACTATCATCAAAATTTCTACAAATAACAAATGCTGAAGAGGGTGTGGAGAAAAGAGAACCCTTGTGCACCATTGATGGGGATGTAAATTGGTGCAGCCACTGTGAAAAACAGTATGTAGTGTTCTCAAAAAATCAAAAATACAACTACCATATGATCCAGCAATTCCACTCCTGGTATATATCTGAAGAAACTAAAAACACTAATTCAAGAAGGTACATGCACCCTAAGGTTCATAGCAGCGTTATTTACAATAGCCAAGATATGGAAGCAACCTAAGTGTCCATAAAGAGATGAATAGATAAAGATGTTTTGAGATATATATAAAATGGTGTATTAGCCATAAAAAAGAATGAAATTCTGTCATTTGCAACAACATGGATAGACATAATTAGTATTATGCTTAGTAAACTAAGTTAGAGAAGGAAAAATATTCTATGTTATCATTTATATGTGGAATTTAAAGAAATAAAACAAATGAATATATATAACAAAATAGAAAAAGACACCAGATACAGAGAACAAACTAGTGGTTACCAGTGGGGAGAGGGAAGGAGGAGGGGCAAGATATGAGTAAGGGATTAGGAGATATAAACTACTACATATAAACTAGGTAAGCAACAAGGATATACTATATAGTATAGGGAAATATGGCCATTCTTCTGTAACAGCTCTAAATGGAGTATAATCTATAAAAATATTAAATCACTATATTATATATCTGAAACAAATATAATATTGTACATCAACTATACTTCAATAAAAAAATAAAAATAAGTGTTGTGTGTATTCTGACTGCTCCATCGACCAGGCATTCCCCCATCTCTCTCCCTCTTCTCAGGCCTATTTCCAGAGGCACAACAATATTGAAATTAGGTCAGTTAATAACCTTATAAGAAAGGGTCACATGTCTCCCACTTTAAATCAGAAGCTAGAAATAAATAAGCTTAATGAGGAAGGTATGTTGAAAGCTGAAATAGGCCAAAAGCTGGGCCTCTTGCACCAAATGGCCAAGTTGTGAATGCAAAGGAAATGTTCTTAAAGGAAATTAAAATTGATCCTCCAGGGAACACACAAATAATAAGAAAGCGAAACAGCCTTATTGCTGATATGGAGAAAGTTTTAGTGGTCTGGATAGAACATCAAAGCAGCCACAACATCCCTTTAAGACAAAGCCTAATCCAGAGCAGGGGCCTAACTTTCTTTTGTGTGTGTGGTCAAATAAAAGATATTACCGTTTATTATTAACAATTAGAAAATTTCCACATCTTGCTCCAATTACATAGATTTAGCAAATTCTCCAATTACTATGTATCTCCAATGGGATGAACTGATTTATTGTTACCTTCCTGTGTGCCTTCCAGTCTTTTTTAACATCTTTATTGGAGTATAATTGCTTTACAATGTTGTCTTAGTTTCTGCTGTACAGCAAAGTGAATCAGCGATATGTATACATATATCCCCATATGCCCTCCTGAGCCTCCCTCCCACCCTCCCTATCCCACCCCTCTAGGTCGTGACAAAGCATCAAGTTTATCTCCCTGTGCTATGCAGCTGCTTCCCACTAGCCATCCATTTTACATTTGATAGTGTATATATGTCAATGCTACTCTCTCACTTCATCCCAGCTTCCCCTTCCCCTAGGTTTCTTTAATTCTATGAAGGCTGGCAGAGATTAAGAAACTGCAAAAAAAAGTTTGAAGGCAGCAAAGGTTGGTTCATGAGGTTCAAGGTAAGAAGCCATCTGCATAACATGAAAGTGCAAGGTGAAAAGCAAGTGCAGATATAGAAGCTGCAGCAAGTTATCCAGAAGATCTAGCTAATTCATGGAGGTGGCTACACTAAACAACAGATTTTCAATGTAGACAAAACAATCTTATACTGGAAGAAGATACCATCTAGAACTTTCATAGCTAGAGAGGAGAAATCAATGCCTGGCTTCAAAGCTTCAGAGGACAGGCTGACTCTCTTGTTAGGGGTTAATGCAGCCAGTGATTTTAAGTTGAGCAAATGCTCATTTACCATCTGAAAATCCTAGGGCCGTTAAAAATTATGCTTAGTCTACTCTTCCTGTGCTCTATACATGGAACAACAAAGCCTGAATGACAGCACATCTCTTTACAACATGGTTTACTGAATATTTTTTAATAGATCTTTATTGGAGTGTAATTGCTTCACAATACTGTGTTAGTTTCTGTTGCACAACAAAGCGAACCAGCCGTATGCATACACGTGTCCCCATATCCCCTCCCTCTTGAGCCTCCCTCCCACCCTCTCCATCCCACCCCTCTAGGTCATCGCACAGCACCAAGCCAATCTCTCTCTGTTATGCGGCTGCTTCGCACCAGGCAACTATTTTACATTTGGTAGTGTATATATGTCAATGCAGCTCTCACTTCACCCCAGCTTCGCTCTCCCAGCCCATGTCCTCAAGTCCGTTCTCTATGTCTACCTCTTTATTCCTGCCTTGCAAACCAGTTCATCTGTACCATTTTTCTAGATTCCACATATATGCATTAATGTACGATATTTTTCTCTTTCTGACTTACTTCACTCTGTATGACAGACTCTAGGTCCATCCACCTCACTACAAATAACTCAGTTTCGTTTCCTTTTATAGCTGAGTAATATTCCATTGTATATATGTGCCACATTGTCTTTATCCATTCATCTGTCGATGGACATTTAGGTTGGTTCCATGTCCTGGCTATTGTAAATAGTGCTGCAATGAACATTGTGGTACATCCCCAGTAGTGGGACTGCTGGGTCATACAGTAGTTCTATTTTTAGTTTTTTAAGGAACCTCCATACTGTTTTCCATAGTGGTCGTATGAATTTACATTCCCATCAACAGTACAGGAGGGTTCCCTTTTCCTCACACCCTTTCCAGCATTTATAGTTTCTAGATTTCTTGATAATGGCCATTCTGACTGGCGTGAGGTGATACCTCATTGTAGTTTTGATTTGCATTTCTCTAATAATTAGTGATGTTGAGCATCTTTTCATGTGCCTTTTGGCCATCTGTATGTCTTCCTTGGTCAAATGTCTATTTAGGTCTTCTGCCCATTTTTTAGCTGGATTTTTTGTTTTTCTGATATTTAGCTCCCTGACCTATTTGTATATTTTGGAGATTAATCCTTTGTCTGTTGTTTCATTTGCAAATATTTTCTCCCATTCTGACTGTTGTCTTTTTGCCTTATTCATCGTTTCCTTTGCTGTGCAAAAGCTTTTACGTTTAATTAAGTCCCATTTGTTTATTTTTATTTTTATTTCCGTTATTCTAGGAGGTGGGTCAAAAAAGTTCTTGCTGTGGTTTATGTCAAAGAGTGTTTGTCCTATGTTTTCCTCTAAGAGTTTTATAGTGTCTGGTCTTACATGTAAGTCTTTAATCCATTTGGAGTTTATTTTTCTGTGTGGTGTTAGGGAGTGTTCTAATTTCATTCTTTTACATGTAGCTGTCCAGTTTTCCCAGCACCACTTATTGAAGAGGCTGTCTTTTCTCCATTGTATGTTCTTGCCTCCTTTGTCATAAATTAGGTGCCCATATGTGTGTGGGTTTATCTCTGGGCATTCTATCCTGTACCATTGATCTATGTTTCTGACCACAACACTATGAGATTGGAAATCAGTTATAGGACAAAAACTGTGAAAAAGCACAAATACATGGAGGCTAAACAGTGCACTACTAAATAACCAAGAGATCACTGAAGAAATCAAAGAAGAAATTAAAAAATACCTAGAAACAAATGACAATGAAAACACGACGACCCAAAACCTATGGGACTCAGCAAAAGCAGTTCTAAGAGGGAAGTTTATAGCAAGTCAATCTCACCTCAAGAACCAAGAAAAATCCTAAACAATCTAACCCTACACTTAAAACAACTAGAGAAAGAAGAGCAAAGAAAACCGGAAGTCAGTAGAAGGGAAGAAATCATAAAGATCAGAGCAGAAATAAATGAAATAGAAACAATGAAAACAATAGCAAAAATCAGTAAAACTAAAAGCTAGTTCTTTGAGAAGATAAACAAAATTGATAAACCCTTAGCCAGACTCATCAAGAAAAAAAGGGAGAGGAGGCAAATCAACAAAATTAGAAATGAAAAAGGAGAAATCACAACTGACACTGCAGAAATACAAAGGATTATAGGAGACTACTACAAACAACTATATGCCAATAAAATGGACAACCATGAAGAAATGGACAAATTCTTGGAAAGGTACAATTTTCCAAGACGGAACCAGGAAGAATTAGAAAATATAAACAGACCTATCACAAGTAATGAAATGGAAACCATAATTTAAAATCTCCCAACAAACAGAAGTCCAGGACCAGATGGCTTCACAGGCGAATTCTATCAAACATTTAGAGAAGAGTTAACACCAATCCTCTCAAAGTCTTCTAAAAAATTGCAGTGGGAAAAACACTCCCAAATTCATCCTATGAAGCCACCATCACCCTGATACCAAAGCCAGAAAAAGATATTACAATAAAAGAAAATTATACACCAATATCACTGATGAACATAGATGAAAAAATCCTGAACAAAATACTAGCAAACAGAATCCAACAGCACATTAAAAGGATCATACACCATGATCAAGTGGGATTTATCCCAGGGATGCAAGGATTCTTCAATATCGGCAAATCAATCAATGTGATACACCACATTATCAAATTAAGGAATAAAAACCATATGATCATCTCAATAGATGCAGAAAAAGCTTTTGACAAAACTCAATACCCATTTATGGTAAAAACTCTGGAAAATGGGCATAGAGGGAACCTACCTCAACATAATAAAGGCCATATATGACAAACCCACAGGAAGCATCATACTCAATGGTGAAAGACTGAAAGCATTTCCTCTAAGATCAGGAACAAGACAAGGATGTCCACTCTCACCACTATTATTCAACATAGTTTTGGAAGTCCTAGCCACAGCAATCAGAGAAGAAAAAGAAATAAAAGGAATATAAATTGGAAAAGAAGAAGTAAAATTGTCACTGTTTGCTGATGACATGATACTGTACATAGAGAATCCTAAAGATGCCACCAGAAAACTACTAGAACTAATCTGTGAATTTGGTACAGTTGCAGGATACAAAATTAATGCACAGAAATCTCTGGCATTCCTATACAGCAACAATGAAAAATCAGAAAGAGAAATTAAGGAAACACTCCCATTTATCATTGCAACAAAAAGAATAAAATACTTAGGCATAAACCTGCCTAAGGAGGTGAAAGACTTGTACTCTGAAAACTGTGTAACACTGATGAAAGAAATCAATGACATAAACAGATGGAGAAATATACAGTGTTCTTAGATTGGAAGAATCAGTATTGTGAAAATGACTGTACTACCCAAAGCAATCAACAGATTCAATGCAATCCCTCTCAAACTACCAATGACATTCTTCACAGAATTAGAACAAAAAATTTTACAATTCATATGGAAACACTAAAGATCCCAAATAGCCAAAGGAATCTTGAGAAAGAAAAACGGAGTTGGAGGAATCAGGCTCCCTGACCTCAAACTATACCACAAAGCTACAGTAATCAAGAGAGTATGGTACTGGTACTGAATATTTTAAGTGCACTATTGAGACCTACTACTCAGGAAAAAAAAAAAAGATTCCTTTCAAAATATTACTGCTCGTTGACAATGCACCTGGTCACCCAAGGACTCTGATGGAGATGTACAGCTAGATTAATGTTGTTTTCTTGCCTGTTAACTCAACATCCCTTCTGCAGCCTATGGATCAAGGAGTAATTTTTATTTCAAGTCTTATTATTTAAGAAATACATTTCATAAGGCTATAGCTGCCATAGAAGTGATTCCTTATTTAGATCTGGGCAAAGTCAACTGAAAACCTCTGGAAAGGATTCCCCATCCTAGATGTCATTAAGAATGTTTGTGGTTCATGGGAAGAGGTTAAAATATCACCATTAACCAGAGTTTGGAAAAAGTTTATTCCAACCCTCAAGGACAACTTTGAGGGGTTTAAGATTTCAGTGGCAAAACTAATCAAAGATGTGGTGGAAATATCAGGAGAATTAGAATTAGACATGGAGCCCGAAGATGTAACTGAATGGCTGCAATCTCATGGAAACATTTTAACACATGAGGAGTTTCTTCATATGGATGAGCAAAGAAAGTGGTTTCTTGAGATGGAATCTACTCCTGGTGAAGATGCTGTGAAAGTTGCTGAAATGACAATAAACGATTTAAAATATTACATAAACCTAGTTGATAAAGCAAGTGGCAGGGTTTGAGAGGATTGACTCCAATTTGGAAAGAAGTTCTACTGTGGGTAAAATGCTATCAAAGAGCATTGCATGCGTGATACAGAGAAACTGTTCCTAAAAGGAGGAGTCATTGCCTTATTTTAAAAAATTGCCCCAGCCACCCCAGTCTTCAGCATCCACCACCCTGATTAGTCAGCAGCCATCAACATGAAGGCAAGACCCTCCACCAGCAAAAAGATTATGACTCACTAAAGGCTCAAAGGAGGGTTTACATTTTTTAGCAATAAAGTATTTTTAATTCAGTTATGTACATGTTTTAGGCATAATGCTATTGCAATGTAGTGTGAACATAACTTTTATATGCACTAGGAAACGTAACTTGCTTTACTGAGATACTCATTTTATCATGGTAGTCTGGAATGGAACCTGCAATATTTCGAAGGTATGCCTATACAAGTAAAAATTTGTTAGAAAATATTCTTAAAATACCTGCAAATTAATCCAACCAAAAATGTGCAGCATCTTTTATTGAAACACACTGAAAAAAGATTAAATAAATATAATTGGAGAGAAAAAATCAATTTCACAAACAGATTTTTATGAATTTGTATATACAATTCCATTCCAATGTAGTTTGTTCTGCAACTTGATAAAATGAGTCCCAAATATATATGGAAAGAAAATAGGTGAAGAATAATCAAGACATGTTGGGAAAAGAAGAACAAGATGAAGGGCAGTGGTTAAAGTAGGCAAAGAATTTTCTATTTCTTAACCTTGGTGGACTTAAATCTGTTTTATTATATTTAACACCCAAGTTATTTTTTGTATATATTTTTATGTGCTCTCTTTCAGAACATTTTTTTTAAACTAACAGTATAAATCTGCGGCTCATTGCTCTGTAGAATTGACAACTAAAAATGAGGATATTTACCATTTTATATATGGAACTCAATAATTGTTATTCACTTTTTAAAGTAAACTATATTTTAATATAACTGGAATGCATGTGTAATCAAGGAAATTGGGAATATACAGAAAGTATGCACAAATAAATAAAAATCATCAGGATCCAGGTTAAGCATCATGAATATCATTATGCTTCTAGTCTCTTTCTCTGCGAATGTGTGCATCTGTTTGTGAATTTCTACAGAATTACTGTTTTATTATATATCCATTTGTGTTACGCTTTTTCATTGACCATTACACATTTATTATTTGATGTGTTAGGAATTTTGAAAAAGTATACCTTTTATTATGAAAAAGTATAGTTGAAACTGATGTGCTTGGTCAAGCAATTCTCTTCAGAAATAGCAATATTTTAGAAACTAAAACTTGAAAATGCACCAGAGGTTACATCCCCTGAAAGATACATAATGTGCAGGAAGTATATAATTTTACTAACCCCAAAAAAAGGGGGGGAAAGACAGAGGAAACATGTATTTCATACACTAATGTCAATCTGAATTGTCAGCACTCTGCATCACAGCTGCTGCTTTTATTTGTTAGTTATTAAAATGAAGGAATAAGGGTTTTCCGTAAGCAATTCCCCCTCAGAGGCTGTCCCCAATAATTTTCATAAATGACATTTATTTTAACAGTTACTGAGAGAGAAGATAGCATAGTGAACTTAATAGTGTAAATGAACACTTTCTACACTGTTCTTTCTATCAGAAAAATCAAATTTATTTTCAAAGCCAGGAAATATCTTTCAAGGGAGAGGAAGGGGACATTTCTTAAAGGTTGAGAAATTCTTCCCTTGAGGTCCATATCTTTTCCTCCAGCTACTTGGGAAGAATTACAGGCCTGGGGATGGATCTGTTCTCCAGCAAGTAACTTTATAAATCCACCAATGCCAGTCACACCTGAGACTTTTCTAAATGCTATTTTCAATCTGTGAAATATATTCCTGTTACTACCTAAGTAGAGAGACTAGTAGGATGATATTTGCATTGCCATGGCAACTTACATCCCTAGATTGAGTTGACATTTTTGACTGTTCTACTTTTCATTTAGGGATAATATTTTTTTACTGCCTTTTAATCGAAAATGACAAATGGTGTTCAAACAAAGGGAGACTAAAATCTACTTAACACCTGCTATATGTCAGGCATTGAGTTGAGTTGTTTGTACACACCATTGCATTCAGTTCTCCAAGGACTCTTGGACGGTAGTGCCATTTTAGGAGGAGACAGAAATTTCAGTACCTTGCTGTGCTCAAGATCAAGTTATGTAGCAATAGAACCAGGGTCTATCAGAGCTGGTGGCCCTAATTCCCAGGCCAGGACCTCTTCACTGCTGCACACTTCTTCCTCCAAGCTTTCTCCCTGGATTCCTAGTCTAACTCTTCTCTGTAACTGACAACCACCACCTTGTGAAACACCAGTATGTGCATTGCAATATACATGTTTTAAGTGGTGTGGTTTTTAGTGTTTAATTCTAAATTCCATGTATAGCAAATTGCATCTAAATCAGGATTGACTTGATTATGTTTTACTTCTCAGTTAAAATAGTTATTCAAATGTTTTAATCGCATGCCATGTGCATTAGAAGATGATACCAATTAAGTAGTTAGGATTCAGCTATACATATGATGGGGATTTAGTTATGTCACTATGGAAGAATTATATCTATACTTTAATACAGATTTACAGATGTAGATTGTGTGAAATGTGCATTGCAAATATTAGGTTTTGAAGATCAGCATGCATTTGTTGAACATAAGAGGATGTCTGTGTTGGATCAGAAGAGCAAAGGAGCAGACATGAATTATATCTATAAGCCATCAAATTAAAATTAAGCTGACTGCTAAATTCTCCATAGACTCTAAATATTGTTTACTGAAAATTGGATATCATTTTCTTTACATTTTGTTGCAGAGATTTTTTTTTTTTCATCTCAAATAGAAGAATGTAAAGACTTATGCAAAGAGAAGATCCTTTGTAGTAGACTTTAGGAGATATTTAAATAGCTTTGTTGTGATAATCTGTTAACCTAGAAGCACTGGTGGCAACAGCAGGAATGAAACAGTGAAAATTCTGTTCATGGATTCTGTCTTTATGAAGCAGCGAGTGGAAGGAAGTGTTTTGATAGTAGAAAAAAGGTGACATCATGGTTTAAGAACCCCATTTTTTTTTTCCCCTCTTGATTCCCAGCAAGAAAAGTTCTCAGAAACAGTTACTATTTGGGCAGTTGAGGGGCATCCGTATTTGAACGCAAGAAAATGTCTACTAGAGTGACATGGGCATAAACGCAGAGAGGAAGCTTTTAAGGACTGGTGGGCGATGAAAGTAGAAAGCACAGGAGAAGTTTAGCAGTGAAGCGTAAGTCAAAGGAAAGAAACAAATTGAAGATGCAAGATTAGGTTGGAAAAGTTGTGTTGGTCTTTGGAGCCAGGAAGGAATGCCTGGGTGACTTGATCTGCTTTGTAAAGAGGAGGGGACCCTGTTCAGGAGCCAGGGCCTCAATCCTTATTCTGTAGTCCCGTAATACCCACCCTTGTTGATCAGGGGTGAGGTTTACACTGGTATGATGTCATAGTCTAACATAAAAACACCTTTGATTGACAAGTTATTCTGAAGTTAATATGAATGCGTATGATTTCCAGAGTACGAAAAATGCTAAGATGTTATGACTCATATATAATTACCTTTGTCAGCTAAAAAAAATGCACAGCCTAAAAGTTGAGTTATGTTTTATTTGGTGGACAAATCTGAGGACTTAAGCCCCAGGACACAGCATCCTAGATAACTCTGAGAAACTGTTACAAAGAGGAAGGGGGGCAGCCAGGGTATATAGGAGTGTTTTGCAGCAAAACCAGGTGGTCGGAACATAAAAAGATTACTGTTAATAAAAAATGATATACAATACAATAAAACCAGCTCTCTCATGTTAAGGGATTTAGCGCTTTTCTATGTATGAGAAGATGCAAGAGTCTGGGCTCACTGAAATCATTCCTTTGATATGCACCTCAGGAATCTGGGGCCAGTATCCTGTGCTTCTCATCCTGAGTCTCCTTAGGGGGTACCAACAGGGGTGACTGCAGCAGCTGACTGCTACATGGCAGGCATTCTTTGTTTCCATCCTGAGCTCCCTCAGGGTTCGCTGTCGGGGTGGCTGTAATGTGGTGGCTTGATGGCCGCAACATCCTTCGTTCACTGATGTGGCAGGAGGCATTCTTAGTTAACACCTTTAAATGAAACTGTAGCCCTCAAAATAATTACACTAGGACATCCTTTGGGACTTCAATCATACCATATATGGGCTTGGTTTGTGCAAGGGACACATTATGGTGAAAACCCACCTGTGATGGAATAAATGCAACAGTAGTACACAAAATATATAACAATGGCTACATAGCCGCATACCTGTCATAAGTCTCTAAATCAGAGGTGGTTCATTTTCAGCTAGAAGAAGAAAACATTCATATATGCTGTAGCTCAGGGAGTGCGTAAATGTGCTCTTACCATGTTATTTTCTTCATTGTACCTTCGGAACTCTTGAGGTACTGTGGTTTTATGTTCTTATTCTGAAGTCGTTGTCAGAATGCCTTCCATGCTAAACCAGAATCAATAACTGAGTAATTTTCTCATTCCTTTTTCAAACATATATTAAAGGAGACTTAAAATGAGGTATTTGCATTGCTAGGAGGTGTTAATGAGACTTCTGACGTAAAAAAACTTGCCCCTTAGTTACATTCCTTGCATGCTAACAGCGTCTTCAGCCAGGTCACTAGCCGCTACAGAAATTCTGTTTTCAACCCTCATCCCAGTGTGAGAAGGTGGCTTCCCTCTCATCCCCTACTCCTCATTTCACTGCTGCCTAAGAAGACACTCTCCTACCCCCAGGCCCCAGCACTGCAGGTTCAGTTTCCAGTCAGCAGTGCTGTTGTTAGTGGATGAAAAATGTATGCTGTTAGAGGTCCAGACTCATCATGTCTCTGGGTCCTTTTGTTGCAGGAAGTGGGGGCCCCTTCCAGGTCCCAAGAGTGGGCTCTTTCTTCCCTAACACTCAGAAATGAATTGTCTGAGGAGACACACGTGCTGACAAGGCAAGAGACTTTATTGGGAAGGGGCGCCCGGGCAGAGAGCAGCAGGGTAAGGGACCCCAGGAGAACTGCTGTGCCACATGGCTCGTGGTCTCCAGTTTTGTGGTGATGGGATGAGTTTCCAGTTGTCTCTGGACAATTATTCTGACTCAGCATCCTTCCTGGTGGTGCACACATCGCTCAGCCAAGATGGATTCCAGCGAAAGGATTCTGGGAGGTTGTTAGGACATATGGGCTGGCGTCTTCTCTCTCCTTTTGACCTTTCCCGAATTCTTCCAGTTGGTGGTAGCTTGTGAGTTCCACATTCCTTACCAGGACCTCCTGTTGTAAGAACTCATGCAAGTGGTTACTGTTGGGCCTGGCCAGGGTGGGCGGTTTCAGTCAGTGGTTCCCCTAACAATTTTTCTAAGAACGCTTCTTTCAATCTGTCAGTTTCTAGGATAAGCTGAGTCTGATATTACTCTGAGATGCAGGTGGTTTTTATTTCAGGTCTTTGTATAACCGAAGAGACATATTAGTACCTAAGTGAAGTTTGTGTAGAGAGGCGAAATATTCTGCTTTCTGAGTCCTTATGAATATCCATCCTATGAATAGCTACGTTAGAAGGAGGACATGGGTTTTTGTTGTTTCAGCATCTTCCGTCAAGTGGTTAGTTTTCATCCACATCACTAAGTAATTTAAAAGAGCCACTACCATTTGTCTTTTCAGGGCTACAGACATTTGATTTCATGAATAACAATAAAGGCTTGTCTGACCTTTTGGGAAAATTAAAACAGTAGGAAAATAAAGCACTGTTAAGCTGCAAGCTTCTTTTAAAATTTCCTTATTGAACACACTGAGCAAGTAATTACGATACCTTTACTTCTCATATTTTTTAATATCACCAGGGCCCAAGAATGCCAAGATCACAGAAAGACACTGTGCTCTCAGTCAATGACACTCTCAGTGAGAAAGGTCTCTGCCTATATACATTAAAGGTGAAATAAGACATTTTGTAACCTAACTTCCCAGGCCCTGCATGGGTCAATCTTAATTTGTGTTTCATTCAAAGCGTAACACCCAGAAGTAAAAATATTACATTTCTATTTAACCATCTCAAGGAAGAGTAATGGAGATTTAATATAAAACTCATCACATTTCTCAAAACCTTCCTTTTCTCATTCCTTCTGATCTCAAAGAACCCAAAGCCACCCCAAGGACTCCCTTTCTTGATACTTCACTTTTACCTCCATGTCAAAATGACCTTCCAAACTCATGCCGTGCTGCATGTCTTTCTCTTTCTGCCAACCTTCACCACCGTATTTTTTCTGTTACCTTTATGAGCTACATCAAGTTAGCTTCTCTGGCTTCTTTGCTTTCTCTCTGAGATTTACCCACTGATCAAAATTCTCAAAACAACTCAAGCCCAGAAGCTGACACAGAAAGCAGGTATCTTTGTTCCTTATAAATTGGGTCAAGAGGAAAGATATGAACACTCACGTGTTAAGGCTTTTTACCTGGTCTACATACATCGACACACATGTGCTAAAATACATTTCAGGAGCTGTTGCTATGTTTCCATAGTTTCAGTACCAACTGTAAGAAATACATTCTCACATTGTATTAATGAACTTTTTAAGTTGACTAAGAAGTGGGTGTTGACTAAGAAGTGGGTGTAGTCTACAACCTTAACAGGAATTAAACTTCAGCACCAGCTAATGTAAGTCTTAGCAAACCACATAGAGTCCTTGCACATTAACTGAACTTTGAGGGAGGTACCTTATGCACATAAGTGCTAAAAAATACATCTATGATGTTTCTAATTCGTGTTAACAAATTTGTCTTTGGTTAGATATGTCCTAAAAAAAATGAAGTTGATATCTAAGACATTGAGTTATCAAGAATAATAGGAATAGTAATAATAATAACTTACCAAATATTAGGCTTGTGCCAGGTTTTTTGGTACAGAATTTAAACGCACTATCTTATTGTATTCTCTGGGATTTACAGGGGTAAAATAACTTTCCATTGTCATAGCTAGCAAAAGGCAGAGCTAGCACTCAAACCCCATTTATAATTCTTTTTTTTTTGGCTGCGCTGGGTCTTCGTTGTGGTGCGTGGGCTCTTCATTGCAGCACCCAGGCTTCTCTCTAGTTGTGGTGCATGGGCTCCAGAGCACGCGGGCTCTGTAGTTGTAGCACGCGTGCTTCTCTCTAGTTGCAGCACGCAGGCTTAGTTGCCCTTCTTAGTTACCCGACCAGGGATCGAACCCCCGTCCCTTGCATTGGAAGGCGGATTCTTAACCACTGGGCCACGAGGGAAGTCCATATAATTCTTTTTAAAGTTCCCGTAAGTGAATGACCACCTTTTGTAAGCATCCTTTGCTTATACCTACGGAGTGCTATAATGAAACCAATAAGATGGAGGGCAATCAATAAAGTATTTGAAAAGATGAAAATTCTCCTCACCGTAGATACTTATCATGCACATTTTTTGTGTGTGGTTGTTCTTACTGAACTGGTGCTTCTTGAACTTGTCAATGTTATTTTCAACTTTGAAAGAAATAACTTTTACTTACATAATTCATGACCATATTAAATAAAGCAGATGTAACACTGAACTTACGGCATTCTTAAACTTTTTCTTAATACATGACCTTTTCTAAACATTTCCCCTTTAAGGTCCTCCAAGCAAGTTCTTACAAATCCATTTATTCACAAGTAGAAAGAAAGAAGGAAGCTCAAGTACATACTTTTTCCCACGTATTAAACAAGTGATATTACTGATGTTTACGTCAAGCAATATATATCAAACTTTTTCATGTGTGCATATCAGAATCACCTGGCATAGTTATTAAAATGCCAGTGTTATACCCCGCCACAGACCTGCTAAATATGCAAATACAAAGATACAAGTATATGGAGGGAGGGCCACGGATCTGCATTTTATCAGGTTCCTCAGCTGAATCTGACACGCATACCTTTACATTTATTTTTAATATTTTACAGAAAGGATTTATATCATTTATATTTCTATCCCACAGTATTTGCATGTTTTAAAATATGAGGTTAAAGAGCAACAAAATTTAAAATGATAGTTTTAGATTATAACCCAAAGAATAAAATAAATATCCGTGAATCTCTGCTGATGTTAAAAAATGTCTGAATATATATATGAAAAGAGGCATATTGTTGCGCAAAACTTTCCAATTAAAAAATGCGGGAAAATAAGAGAAATGTAATATCACCATTAGAACATCCCAGTAAGAATTGCTGCTGTCAAGATTCACGAATAAATGCTCAAATTAGTGGCAAAAACTTTGAGGAGAAACAGAATATTTGCATAGCCTCAGAATATCACCACCAAAATATTAATCATGTGAGGCTTCTAACATATTTCCATGGATTCATTGATTCTGCTCCCTGCAGGAGGGGAAGCTGAATTCCCCACCTCTGGAGTGCAGTCTGGGTTTAGGG
Organism: Aethalodelphis obliquidens; assembly: GCF_003676395.1. Taxonomy (NCBI): domain Eukaryota; kingdom Metazoa; phylum Chordata; class Mammalia; order Artiodactyla; family Delphinidae; genus Aethalodelphis; species Aethalodelphis obliquidens. The sequence continues at coordinate 5,599,175 of NW_020837961.1, read as the reverse complement.
AAAAATACTCTGCAGAAACTTGGCAGACACCCTGTACCAAGTGATCAAGGTTAACATCAATAGCAGTAGGTCATATTGATAGCACGCCCCTGCTGGTGGGATGCAATCAGAAAGGCCCTTCACCTCCATGATGTTCCTTTCCCAAGAAAAAATAAGACAAACCCCAATTGCTGGACATTCTATAAAACACCTAGCTAGTGTACTTATAAAGTGTCAAGATCATGAAAAACAAGGAAACACTGAGAAAATTTCCCAGATCAGAGGAGACTAAGGAAACATGATGAACAAATGGAATATGGTATCCCTGATTAGATCCTGGAACAGAAAAAGACATTAGTGGAAAAGCTAGTGAAATCTGAATAAAGTCAGAAATTTAGTTACTATCAATGGAGCAATGTAAATTTATTCATTTTGATAAATATACTTAGGTAAAATGTTAGCATTGGGTTAATGTCAGAAGATAATACAGGAACTCTATCATCTTTGTTAACATTTCATTGTGTTTGTAACCCAAAATTGTTAGAAAGCCAAAAAGTTTTTTAATGTATAATAAGTTTAACATTTAGTTTTCCAGGAATATTGGCAAAATTCATGAATTTGTGAACACTAAATATTTACTTTTCTTATTTTATAGATTTACTATAATGTCTTATTATTGTCAATGTTTAAAAAGCAAATTTAGGGACTTCCCTGGTGGCGCAGTGGTTGAGAGTCCGCCTGCCAATGCAGGAAACATGGGTTCATGCCCTGGTCCGGGAGGATCCCACGTGCCGCTGAGCGGCTGGGCCCGTGAGCCATGGCTGCTGAGCCTGCGCATCTGGAGCCTGTGCTCCGCAATGGGAGAGGCCACAACAGTGAGAGGCCCACATACCGCAAAAAAAAAGCAAATTTAATAATTTCCATTACTATTTTATTATTATTTATGTGAAAAATTTGTATAATTTTAAATATTATATATAATTTTATATATATATATATACACACACATATATATATATATATATACACGTAAGAGAGAGAAAAGATTTCTACTTAATTGCTACAATTAGTTTGAAGTGTCATTTTAGGAATAATTTTCATTGTCTGTGTCTTCAAATCTATCCCAAATATATAATCTGAATTTTAACACCCTTAATTTAATTTCCATTAGAGATTTATAAATGTTGAAATTCAAAAAGTAGAGGTGTGATTGAGTGAATGTATGAGCTTCCTGTTATAACAAATAACCACTGACTGAGCGGCTTGAAACAACACGAGTTTATTATCTTACATTTTTGGAGGTCAGAACTCCTAAAATCCAGATGCTAGCAGGACTGAATTCTTCCTGCAGGTTCTAGGGAAACGCATTTTTGCCTTTTCCACCTCTTGAAGCCACCTGCTTTCCTTGGCTCCAGGCCACTTCCTCTGTCTTCAAAGTTTGCAAATCTCGCAATCTCTCTCTCTCCCTCCCCACCAACCCCCTCTCTTTCTCCACCCTTGGTGTCCTCCTATCATGTCTCCTTCCCTGACGCTGACCCTCCTTTCTCCCTTCTAAGAGGACTCTTTTGATTATACTGGGCCCACCAAGATAATCCAGAATAATCTCATCATCACAGAATCCTTGATTTGATCACAGGTGCAAAGTCCTTTTTACCATGTGTGGTGACACGCATAGGTGTTGAGATTTGGATGTGGACCTCTGTAGGGGGCATTATTCTTCCATTAACAGTGACTTTTCTTCCTCCGACATCCATTAAATTGGGGGCAAATGTGTTACTTTTAATCAGATACTGTGGGAAGATATTTGACAGACACTGTGGAAATATGTTAGTATTATCTGCCTCGTCTAACAAAGTGTAAAGCAGAACCCTTTATTCTTTAATTAATAGCCTCTAACAGCAATGGAATATTGTTCTCCCATGTATTTTCACATTGTGTTTCGTAAGTAAAAATTTTTTTTTGAGAATGAAGAAAAAAAGCCACTGTCTTAATTTTGTTTCAGTTCTAGCTAAATGAGAAGAATAGAAGAATAAATTGAGATCAGTATTTGACAACACCTCTATTAGAAAAGCCTCCTTAGCTATGATTATCAGGGTGTGAAATACCAGCTGCTTTAGATAAAATACCTGAGACACACTTTGAATCAGAGCAAACTATAGACATGGGCAAGTAAATTGTGGTCCTCTGTATGAGAAACTGTGGAGAAATTTTCAAGTTATAAATTAATATATATTTGGAGAACTAATGCTATTTATGTCATTTTCCTATGTGGAGAACTGCAAGTTGAAATACTTAATTTTTCCTCATGCTAAGTTCTCTAATCTGTGATTCTGATTTCTAGCAGCACTAGACCTACAAACTCAATGCAACCCAAATGTAACTATTTTAGAGTTTTTTAAGACTAATTATTCCTCTGGTATTTCTCTTGTCCTAATGCTGTGAACACATTTCTCCACTCTGCAGTCAATATCTTGGCTGGTACAAAAGGATATTGATTGAGACCAGGCCGTGTTTTACAAGAATGAAGTTGAGAGGCCTACAGATCAGATAGAAATCTTTGCGTGTAGTATTTGAATTTCTCAGTGAGTGCTGGGGAGAGATATGCAAGTCAAGAATATCTAAAGTGGAATGTCTGTTGGTGGGAATCAGGTTTTTCTACCAAAAGTTGCTGTTTGGGAAAAAAAACCCTCATTTGAAATTAATCACTAGAAGAACATACGTATTGATTGCTTATTCCATTCTTTATTTGCTAAGCAGTTAAGGTCTTTAACAATTATGGACTTCAGCAGTCCCTATGAAATAGCATTATCTCCCAGTTCTTATTTTTCCAGAAATGGAGAGCCAAATTGTAAGCAAATTATCAAAGATCTTATGTCAGCAGCGTAGGTAGAAACAGACCTACTAGCTGAGTTTTCAGTCTGTGACTTGGCTGAATTGCTGTGGTGCTCCAAAACAGATTTGTCCTGGAGCTCCAAAAAGTTCCATGAACTTAGGATTCGTTAAGGAATAAAAATATTCTTCCATCCATCAGATAATTTCACCTTCCTCCTAAGAGTATCAGACAACACCCCAAGTGAGAGGATAACTCCATCTGAAAGAACTTGGTCCTCTTACGGGTATAGGTTAGCTGATATTGTAATACTTTTCAAAATGAAACTTTTTTGTCATCTTTTGTCACTTAAGACAGGACAAAACATTTCAGGAGATCTGAAGTTTTGGCCATAAACATTAATTTTACAAACTCAAGAACATTAATGAATATTAAATAGAGTAGCTGTCCTCTTCACCAACAAAATCAAGACCAGTGTTTGGTGGATTCATTGAAAAAGTTGGTTAAAGATGTAACAATACAAAATATCTGTATATACCTTATATTTTTAAAAATAAAATTCCATAAATGCATGTCATTCACCAAGTTGTTTTTATTAACATCTTTATTGGAGTATAATTGCTTTACAATAGTATGTTAGTTTCTGCTGTATAACAAAGTGAATCAGCTATACGTATACATATATCCCCATATCTCCTCCTTCTTGAGTCTCTCTCCCACCCTCCCTATCCCACCCCTCTAGGTGGACACAAAGCACCGAGCTGATCTCGCTGTGCTATGCAGCCCTTTCCCACTAGCTATCTAGTTTACATTTGGTAGTGTATATATGTCCATGCCACTCTCTCACTTCATCCCAGCTTACCCTTCCCCCTCCCCCATTCACTAAGTTTTAGACGACACACACTTCCTTTGAATTGGAGTTCTTTGCCATCTTGCTTAGACCACTTATGATTTGTAATTTTAGTTTCTTTAGATTAAAACAACCATTTAAAAAGTTATTAAAAAATAGAACCACTCTGAGATGTAAATTCTTCTAAATATTAACATTGTTTAATCCAGTCTTTATATTTTCTTCATACACTCTTTATTCAACAGTGTTTTTGTAAATATTTCCTAACTTTTTTTGTACCTTTGCAAAAATACAGCGTAGTTTTCATGTAAGCAACTCTTTTTATATTGTAGTCAATCAATTTACATAATATTCAATTAAATTGTACAATTAATACTACCTTAGAAATAGCTAGCTTTCCACAAAATCACTTTCCTTTTTACTCCATACATGCAAGACTTTATTTCCAAACCTCCCTTGCAGTTAAAGATGGCTATGTAAACAAATTCTCCCCAATAGAATGTGAGAAAAAGTGTGTTGGTTACTTCTCACCCTGACCCACTGGACCTCCCAGGAAACGGGCTCTGTGTCCTTGTTCACCATTTGCAGACTAGTACAGTGATGACTAGAGCAATGTTCAAAGTCACATGTTGGAAAACAGAATACCTTCTCTTTGCCTGGGTCCCCACAGACCTAATGGAAAAGTACTTCCTCTCAATTGGAAACTCTCCACTTTAGAGAGTGAGAAACAACTTCTGCTGGTTGGAACATTATATTTTCATTGACCGTAATACAGAAGTTTGTGTCTTGAATTGAGGTGCCGCTTTAACAAAAACTTGAACTATTTAGCATTGGTTTAATGGTCATGCAGTAGGTTGCAAACAGCAAGCACACAGACACTGCAAACGGGAAAGCTATAAGCTGTGTTTTGTCAGGGTGAAATATTTGATGACACTATGACCTGTGGTTTCTAGAAAGGCAGACCTAGTGCCAACCAAGCCCATAGTTCTAGGAAAAATAGTTGTAAAGAGCCAGAATATTGGTGTGTGTTGTTGCTGCTCCATGCTATGTATAAGCAAAACCTTAAAGAAAGGGACCAGATTTGCCTGGTTTGCAGGCAAGCAGAAAGATTAGAGAGTTCGTAAATATAGAGCCAAGAAGTCTTGGAAAAGCCAATCGCTCCTGTACTTCAAACAGTACGAGAAGAAATGGTACAAAACTCTGTAAAATGTCTTCTTCACAACTTGATATTTTCTTACAATAAAATTTCTAAACTTTCAAGACAAAGAAAACAATTCTTTTTTCTTAAAAAGTCTACCTTGCCTACCTCTCTTGAGGCTAGGATGAAGACTGACAACTGGGGTTTGGGCCCTGGGCTTGTATAAGGAAAGCAAGGAGCCCACTTAAAATGTAAGGAAGCACTCACCCTCCATTGCTTACCGGGCACATGCATGACCCTGAGAATGAGTGCCTCCTTAAATTTTACACCCTAGCCCTTGCCTTTCCCTGGTCCCTACCTTGGTTCTGACCCTTAGATGTATGCCCTCAGACTTTGTTTCAGAAGTGAACTGGAAGATGTGACTGGTGCAGGTGGCAGCAGAAGCAGTGTGGTTTTTGGGTACTGTGGTGAGACAGGTTTATCATTAAAGCAGAAGAAATGTGATGCTGATTCATGGGAGTCTGCAGCTCACTTGTCAGGCCAATTCCGTGGTGTGTTTCTGGAAGCCGTCTTATAAACCTGACCTGTAGCCGAGGACCCCATCCTTTCCAGGGATTCTGTGAGCTGCATCATATCTTACATTAAATCTCTCCCTGTTTAAGCTAGGTGGAGTAGATTCTGCTGTCTAAAATTTAGAACTTTGATGGTCAGAAATTTTGACTTTGCCATTTGCTAGTTTCCATTAAGGTTACTTCAGTCTGAGCTTCAATTCTATCATCTGTGAAAGGGTAATAATAATTGGACCTTACGGGTGTAGGGGAGGAAAAAATATCTTTTTTGTTTACCCTTCTAAGTTCCTGGCTGGGGCCACTCTGAAAACAAGACAGATTAATGAGAGTAAAGCATACACATTTATTAAATATAAGTTTATTAAAGTTGTACATGGCATGGGAGCCCTCATATGGAAATGAAGACTCAGAGAAGCAGTTAAACCTCACTATTTTTAGGCAAAGTGTGACGAAGAGTGGAGAGTCATGGAAAAATGTGATAGGACAGAAAGCGGTAGGAGCTAAGTGTAGTAAACTGGAGGAAAGAGCAAGGCCTGTTCATTCAGATTCCTCTCTGCATCTTGGAGATAAGGATGCTCCTTTCCCTCAGGTATAGGGAGGGCTCCTCTCACATAACCTGCTTCAGGAGAAGGTCAGAAAGTCCTTCCTGCACAAGCCATTTCTCAAATTCCTCTAGCTTAAATTACTCAGTATGCCAAAGAGCTACATTTTGGGGTTACTTGGGGCTTATTTTGAAAATTAAGCATTTACATAACAACAAAGTGCAAGACATACATTGGATAATTGTGTTTTGTTAACATTATTTATTAATTTGGGGATTTAAGTCATCCATGCATCTGGATCTTGCTCTATCTCTAATTTAAAATGACCAACGTAATCTCCCTTGTTCTTTTGTCCCTGGTTTTGCCTGACACTATTGTTTTAATAATCAGGGTCTCTATTCTACCATTTTCCTCCCAGTCCAAGTTCTTTACATTGATAGTCTACTGGGCACCTCGGTTCCAATGAGACTCAAATTCCGCACTTCCCTTGCATGGCTATTGGAGACTGGAGTCCTAAATCCCAGTACTAGTACTTCCTGTTCCTTCTCCCTGATGCCCTTAGATACATGCCTATCTTCACAGCACGCCCGTGGGTTCACACTCTCCATCCCTGTGACTACATGCGTGCTTGCCCATGGCCATTTGCAGGACATTCCAGTGCCTACTCAGTCTTGACTGTCATCTGCTGCCCGTTGCCATACTGGCGGACAATGCCAACCTGCCTCATTGTTACCACGATATATGCCCTGAGCACCGACCTCATCCCAGAGGGTTTACCAGGTCTTTGAATCAGAGTGCCTCTGCTACTTCCTACTTAATTCCCATTTTTTCAGGGGTTGTCATAATACTAAAGCTATTCTGTTCTCATTTAGAACATATTGTTTTTTCTCTTTTGAGTCAATAGTGATAGTTTTCTGCAGGTAACCATGGAAGAGGGCTTTCCTTAATTTTTAAGATATATACATATATTTTTCTAGATAGTTGAACACACACACAAAGAAGCTGTAGAGTGTTACTGTGATACGAGGGGACCTATTACTTTTAGTGATCTTAAGATGAACACCATCTATAGTGACTCAGAGTGTAAGCACTGACCTTATCCAACTTTACCTGGGTAAGGACTCTGGAATGCCACAGGTGGCTTTGTTAGATTAATGGTCAGATGGAGATCTTAACTTTGTAAAGGCAATCTCTAACCATAAATAGGTATAACTCACATATGACCACTCCAAACTTGATCTCCTTTGGCCTTGGGCCCTGTATCAGAAATGTTTTCCTATTATCTCTCTCCTTTCTGTTTTTTCTCCTTTATTCTTGCTGCAGAACACACTGAACCTGTGCAAGATGGCCTGTGGGAATGCACTACTCTCGATACAACTCCTGCCTATTTTTTCCTCTCCCTACTCCTTTAGCAAACACGGATCACTTGCCAAATTTGAATCCTACTTTCAGCTGAACCCCCTGAACCCCTTGGCCATTAGTGACCTTAGCCAATCTTCCCGCCCAAGGCATCAGTCAGGACTCCTTCCGTTCCAAATGACAGAACGTAAAATGATACCAGATAAGTCATGCTACAGGCTCCCTCCACACCCTGCAAACGTGGCCATGGACAGAAAAGTCCAAGACTACATCTGGCTCCATGCCTGACAGAATCTAGGTCAAGACGTTTTCTCTCTTCTTTTAAACTGACCTTTCCTTATGTCTTCCAACAGTCAAAGCTCATATCCCACCAGCCTGCTGATCCCATTAGTAAAACGGTGTCTTCCACTTGGACTCTGGCAGAAAACTACCAAAGAGGGACCTGACTCACCCTGCTTCAATCACATGCTGTTTCTCAGACAAGAACTGTGGTCAGGAGATGTGAGGTGTAGCACTCTGATTGGCCGGGGCTCGGTCACATGGATGCTACTGTAGGAGATGCAGACAGTGCTACCGACCTCACAAAAAAATAATTTCCTTGTGGAAAAGATGGTTCTCTCATCAGAAGGAGGAAGGTGTGCTTGGAAATCAGAAACAACAATCCACTCATTGCCCAGTATCCATGCACACTTTTTTCAAATGTGATCTTCTCAAGTGTCCCATTCACATAAACCAACTAGCTAGCCTTGTAAAATCCAAGTCCAAGTTCCCCACTTCCTAAAGGAAATTCTTTTCTCCTCACTGCCTTCACCTTTAAGTCCAGGACCACTGAATCGTAAGCCTTCCTATTTTTATGAGCTGCAGACAGTCTCCTCATGAACAGTTCTTGTAAGATGTTATAGCTTCCTTTTATGATTAGAAATGACGTCTGGAAAAAGCTAAATACTTTCTCTAGGGAATTACAGAGAATTAATGGCAGATTTAGAATTCCCAGCCTGACTCTGACTCCATTATCTGATCAGTTAACTTTTTCATTATTCTGCTCACATCGGGGTTTATACTCAATTCTACTTCCTGAGAGTCACAATTCAGTAAAGGACAATCTGCAGAACCTCAATAATGTCTGTTCCCGAACCAAACTTGGGTCTGCTCGCCCGTGCGCAGTCAAGCCAATCTGTTGACACCGGGTTGTGGTGAAGGAAAGTGCAGCCTTTATTGTAGGCACCAGACAAGGAGTTCAGAGCAGCTAATGCTCAAAATCACCTGAACTCCCCAATGGGTTTCAGGAAAGCATTTTTAAAGGCAGGGTTGGGGAGGGGAGTTGCAGGGTATGTGACCAGCTTGTACATGATTCTCGAATTGGTTGACAGTGAGGTAACAGAGCGGTGTCATAGGGGTTAACGTTATTCTTTAGGCTATAGCTGATCTGGGGGCTGCATGCTCATGGTCATTACATAGTTAACTTCTTCCATTTGGTGGGGGTTTTATCATCTGTGAAACAACTCAGGAATGTGCATCAGATACTGTTATCTGTGTCCTTCAGGGAGGAACTAAAGATTCTGTGACTGCTATATGGCTGATTTACTATTTAAATTCTTATCAGTTTTCCTGGCCCAACTGCTGTTTTTGTCACTACATGTTCACATCCTTTCAATCAGTCATTCTTGAGCCAGGCTTTTGTGACTCAGGGGAGGCCTGGGAGACTACAGCTTTGCTACAAACAAGAAGCAGGCAGAGGGCATGGGGGGAGGGGTCTGTCCTGGGAAGGCCTCAGAGGGTCCTGCTCGGTTACATTTCTTTTCATCTTGAAAAATGAGTTCTAAAAACTTGATAGGTCATGTGGGAGACAAGGAAAAGACACCAAGACACTGTTAAGCGTCCAAGAACTTTTTGAGTGCCTAATATGTACTAAGCATGATTCTAGTTGCTAGGACAGAATTCATGCCTCTTATACCTTACATTTCAGTGACTTTCCCTGTGCGTCCCATTCTAAGAAGGCAAAAGCAAACACGGTAGAATCATCCTGTATTTATTCCTTACCTGTGGACAAAGATTACAGGCATAAGAAAAATTCTCAAATAATCTTTTCAGGACTCAGACCCCTTTATTAGAAGTTAGTTTTGGTTGTGAGTACATTTTAATATTTGAGAGACTATTAAAAGAGAGAAGTTTGTTTAGCAAAATGTTAGATTCTAACAACGTGTCCCTACATTTGTGAATAAGGGTGAATAACTGTTCTCAAGGGTAAATCAGAGAAATGTCTGATCTAATGATCTATGCGGAGTCAGTTTGCCCGCTGAAAACTCCATGAGCCAATGCAATTTCCTCTAATCGGACCTTTCACCAGTCATATTGAAGCAGGGGTGAGGTGGATTGGTGATGGAGGGAAACAGTGGTTTCAGGGCACAGAGAAAAAAGGCAGCATTCCAATCCTTTTTCTGAAACCAGCAGAATACTTCAGAATAATGACACCTTTGGAAAAGTTGCCATTGGTAAAATGGATCCAGGGTCATTTAAATGTTTTGAAGTAAATGCCGTCGTTTGTCACTTACGTCTGGATTGTAGCTTGGTTGGTGTAAACAAGTTTTTAAAAACTCATGTTCAATTCCTACCTTTACCTGCCGTTTAGAATACTCCTGCATTTCTATGCTTCAAGTTGGAATGCGAAGCTAACAGAGCTACCGGTGTTTCATTGTAAAGAGGAGTCAGGTTTGTGACATCAACCTGTGAAAAAGAAGCTATAATTTTTTAGCATCGTCTTTATACTTGTTACTGAGCTCAATACTCAGGAAATGCCCAGCAGCTGTTGATTGGGTTGCCCTAGTCTTGATTCTAGGCAGTATATAATTTACAGCTTTACTTATGAGAAATTATTAACATACTGCGACCAGAAGACACACCAATCGGAGGTATACAAAACTGTAAGGAATAGCCTAATTAGCCACTGAAGTAGTCTCAGTAAATTAATCAACAGAATTTTGTGTTGAAAAGATTCCTCACAGCCAGATGTAACATGGTAAAAAAAAAGAGAGAGAAAAATACTCTCGTGGGGTTTCTTAGAGATAGTATTAGGTTTAGGGAGAGAAATTAATGTGTATTTCAAGAGCCTTATGAAGAAGTCTATCATTTTGTCTGTTCAAGACTCCAGTTCTCAAAATTCTACTCAAGACTTGTCCCTAGGCTGTGGGAGTTCAGTGACCAGATCTTGTTGCTTGGGTGGCAGACCTGAGGGGGCAATGGCAGGTGAAAGTCAATCTTTTGAAGCCAAATTTGGGTTACTTTCTTGGCTTTTCTGCATTCTTTTAAAATAAGTGATGTAAGAAGACAAATAGTCCTCACAAATGGGCAAAAGATTTGAACAGACACTTCGTCAAAGAAGATATATAGATGGCAAACAAGCCCATGAAACTATTCTCAGCATCGTTATTCATTAGAGCCATACAAATTAAAATCAAAGTGAGATACCATGACACACCCACTAGAATGGCTAAAATTTGGAAGACTGACAATGCCAAGCATTAGTGAGCATGGGATCCTTTTGAGGTGATGTAAATATTCAGAATTATTACTGTGATGATCATTACCCAACTATATACATTCGTCAAAACTCAGCAAATTGTACATTTAAAGTTGGTTATATTGTATGTAAATTACAGTCAATAAAACTGACAGTAAAACGGTACAAAAATATGGTGAAGGAAAACTTTAAGTAAAAGTATCATCGCATGTTTGGATAGGCTTCCCTCTTGTGCCTGATATCCTAATACTCTTGAACATTTTTCACAAAATGAGAACTAAACATGCTAAAATAAATAAACAGAATCCCTGAATAAAACATATGGTCTCTCTGCTGATCCCAAGCTCTCGGTTTTCAGTGTTTATCACTGTGGTCTTAAGAAAATAGTTTTTTAAAGAATCAATTGATAATAACCCGTATAATTTTTGCACAATAAGCATGTAATATATTTCAATAGAAGTTCTGAAGCCAACCCCAAAACATCCACAGAAGCCACGAGAGACCTTAAAATGATGCAATGCAGACATCTGAGAGAAAAATAGATACGCAGCTCTGTGCTGTGTTGTTAATTTTAGAATACAGCCTTTCATCATTTAAAAAAAAAAAAAGAAGGAGTGAGTGGTCCATCATTAGCAAAAGAAAATATCTTTTTGTGGCATTTATGTTCTCATTAAATTCCAGCTGCAAGGCTGCCATTTGAAAGGCCCATTTATCTTCAGGGAAGGCACAACCTCATCCTCACGGAGGTTAGCATGCAACTTAGACTAGATCCATCGACCGACGCTTCCGAGAAGCCGGTGTCTTGACCTAGAGGTAGATCATCATAAAACGCTCTGACCTCCATCACAAGGATTGAAAGTCTATGCATTGTCCCTTTAAATATCAATTACAAGTGATTTCCTTTGTAAAGAGGTTGAATTAAAAAGCCAAAGAAGCTAGAGCAAAAGAGTTCCTAAAGAGAGTACAGTGGCAGTGTATCTTGAGGGTAGAAAAATTGCCACAGATTGTTCCCATCTCTCCAAATGACTGTGTTATCAACATGTTAGTAGAGGATCTATACTTTCAATTCAAATCTTTTTCGATAGTCTAAATTCTGTGATCAAACCCAGCCTCTCTACAGCAGTGATGATATTAGCAAATTGCCTCCGTAATACCTCTTTGGATTGTCTTGTTTCTAAAATGTTACCTAGTTTTCACAGAAAATAATTTGCATATCTTCTGTGTATAAAACGATATGCTGAGTCTTGGCGATACAGAGCCATGTGAGAAATGTGTCAGTCCCTGGTGGATGGATAGTCTAGTGAAGAGGAAAGCAGGAGAGAACAGTCAAGCATCACAAAAGGCAAAATGCATTAAATATTCAAATAAAGTAAAAGCTTAACTCCAACTGGGACATTTGAGCATTTTCTTGGATACACATTTTTTAAAATTTTCTTCTTTCAGCATCTGTTAGGTTGGCAAATCTCAGTTATATAAACAGCAACCACAAAAACTGAAGAAGAGAGAACAGGGGGAATGAATGCTGAGAAGTAGATATGGGCTTGAACACTGACTTGTAGTAGGATCTAAATAAAGTGCTAGTTTTCTTTTTTTCTCCGCCACCCCCCATGCCCTTTCATATCTATATCGCCCTCTTGGCAGAAATATAGCCAAAAGTTGCGCTCTTTCCAGGACGTGGTTAGCAATGTTTCCAGGGCGGTTCTCCACCTGCATTCTCACTGCAGCGTTACAACCACTTTGACCACCTGCAGACACTGATAGTACTTTAGACAGAGTGCAAGCTCTCTCTCCTTGACCATCCATCACAGGCTGCTCTAAATGACCCCACCACCTGGTCTCCCCCTTTTTTCCCCTCTTTTCTTTTATACTCGACTCAGATAAATTTACTCACCGTTTCCTCCTTGGAAATATTCTGCTTCACCCCAAACTAAGCACTTTTTCTAACATCTGTCTTAAGCCTGCCATTCTTATTATTATCTTTAAATCAGTGAATCAAGTCCTTTAATCTGTCCCTGAAAATTATATCTGCTCTATATAAAGCCCTGGCTGGACTGAGGGTTGGCCACAAATTCCTCTTAAACCTTCCTGAGCTGAATTTGAGACTTTTAGGGCCTGGACACATAATGCATGTTCTCCTTTGATATTATAAAATATTAATAATTCATATATTCATGCAACAATATTGGAGTGACTGCTGCATGACAGGCTTTGTTCTAAGAATAAGGGGCACAGCACTGAACAAAACAAAGCCATATTCTCATGCAGAGAGAAAGGAGACAGACAACAAACAGGTCAACAAATACATAAATAAGTACTATGATGAAATATAAAGTAAAGGAAGGGGAGAATGATTAAAGGTTTGTCTGGTAAGTTGACATTTGAGTAAAAATATGAAAGAAGGAAGCAAGGAAAGCATGCCGATGCTGGTGGAAAGAGAATTCGGGGAGAGAGAGCAGCAATGTAAAGGCTGAGAGCAGGAGCCTGCCTGAGTGTAGCTGGAGCAGAGCTGGCGTAAGTAGGCGGTGGGGATGCAGCAATAGCTAACTCAGGACCTACCTGGTAGGAAACAGTAATGGTTTGGGATGTTACTGAGAGAGAGGAGAATCCAGTAGAGACTTTGGAACAGCGACGTGACACAACATGACTTTTCTTTAGGGGGGAAAAATCAAAGCGAAGTTTAGACACAAATTCCAAATCTCCTACTAGACGATGATGAGATATCCCCACATTTTTGAGGCTCACTTTCCTTTTTTAAAAAATGGGGAAAAGAACAACTGCCTTGTCAAATTGAGAGAATTAAATGAGTACTTACCAGAAAGCCTAACACGTGATGAACCCTTTATTGAAAGTACAATCCTAAACCTTATCACAAGTGCGTTTGTCAATATCAGCTTTACCTCTCTCCGTAATAATGTTTGTCTTGGGATCACATCTCAACAACTGTGGTCACTTTGGATAGATACCAAAGATACCCATGTCCTTATGCTTTACGTATGCAATCTTGAGTCATCTCAAGCAAAATCCCCAAAATATTTGGATTTAAGGGAAAGCTGCAAAACCAGGTATGATTCTAACTTACTGTGAATAGTGACTTGACCTGTTTTATACGGTTTTCAAGGCACCATTCATGGCTTTAAGTGTTCTTTATTGTAAATGAACTCATGAACCTGTCTTAAGGGAAACAGACATGTAGAATCTTTGTCTTATTCTCACTGATAAATTCTCAAATAGACTTTTCTTCAAAACCTTATGTAAAATGTCAACACTTTGCAAAGTATTTTGGCAGAAGTTTGAACCCAGGGAAAAAGGAGATTATTATGTATAAAACTATAAAAAATTTGAATTCTTTAATTCTTTTTTCCACTGAAACTCAAACCTACTTTTTAAATTACATTATAAGACTACCTGCGCATAATGGGAACCTGTTTAACGTTTTCTAAAATTTTTCTTCAGTAAACAAAAGCAGAACATGGATCTAAACCCAAAGTGAGACAGCACACCATTAACAGAGAGACCTGACGGTGAGGGGTAAGACAGAAACCTTGCCCTCTGCTCGCCTACAAAGGAGCAGGTGCCAGGAAGCAAGGTGTGGAGGACCAGAGCAGCCCCAAGGTCAGGAGTCTGTGAGGCATATGACAAATGGGGTGTCACCCATTGCTGGTGTCACCCATTGCTGGTGTCAGCCCCCATCTCTTACCCGTAATGAAGTGGGAGGGAAGATAAAGTCATCTCCCTCTATTCTATGTTGTTTGAACATCATTACCATGAACCTGTCGAGAGGATCTTCACTCCTAGCTGGGCAACCCCAGCCCTGGCCCCAGAGCCCCAAGAAGCAGGATGAAGTGGTGGCATTCTGTGGCTTAGAAAAGTCTGAAAAGATTAATTCAGTGCTGTCATCCCCCTACTTAAAATCCTGAAGCTCACAGGATGTGGGGTATCACCTGGCTTGGGGGTACCCAGCCTCCCGTTGAGGACACAGGTTTCTGGGCTGTCTTGTGCAGGGGAGTCTGCGTCTTCCTTCTCTCCCCGTTACGTCAGCAAACATCCAGCCCATGACGGCTCCTGCCTTGTGTAGAGCACCCTGCTCCTCTGAGGCACATCCCGCTTCCTGCTGGAATCTCTGCTCTCTCCGGCAACATTTCTTTCATTTTTTTTCTGTTAAACTTCTCCCCCGTCGCCTGTAGCAGCGTCTTAAAACTTTCAGTCGCCTTAAAGCTTTGAAACTGAAATGCTCCCATTTACTTTTAGCAAATTAAACACTAACGTGACAAATAGAATAGAGGTCTGCAGACATCACAGCACAGCCAGATTTATGTTTACCATTACACCTTCCTATCTCCTTCTTTTTTCTGGTGCCACAGAGGTTGCCCTTCCATGTGGGGCTCATCACAGCAGGGACTCTGTGTGACAGGCAGAGTTGTCCCCCAAGATTCCCTGCCCCCCCCCCAGCATAATCCCTGTGGATGTGAATATATGGATTTTATTTTCTTGTTAAGGTTATTTTATGGGATGGTTGACTTTAGGAAAGGGAGTTTATCTGGGTGCCTAACGTAATCACATGAGAAAAGCAGAGATTTTTATCTGGCTCCTGGCAGAAAAGAAAGTCAAAGATTCAAAACCTGAGAAAGGTTCAGTGAGCCATTGCTGACTTGAAGATGGAGGGTCCCATTGGCAAAAATGTGAGTGGTTAGAAGCTGAGAGAAGACCCCTGCTGACAGTTTTCAAGGAACAGGAGCCTCAGTCCCACAACCACGAGGAACTGAACTTTGCCAATAAGAAGAATGAGTTTGGAAGTTGACTCTTCTCTGGAGCTTCCAGACAAGCCAGGCTGGTACCTGGTTTCAGCATTGTGGTACCCCAAGCAAAAAACCCAGTCACACCTGCAGAACTGTGAGATAATAATGGGTATTTTAAACTATTAAGTTTGTGGCAGTGTGTTACACAGAAATAGAAAACAAATACACTCTACATCTATTCTTCTCTCCTTTTAGGAATCTTTTCATTAAATTGTTTTCAGTCTTCAACCTCTCCTTGCTGCCTCATTTATACTGTCATCACCACCATCACCACCACCACCACCTCTAATAGTGAATGAATATGCTAGACACTATGTTTAAATTCTGCCAATGTATTATTTTATTTAAAGTTTCACAAAAGCCAGGGCTCTTATGAAAATGCAGATTGCGTCTGTGGGTCTAGGTTGGGGTTTGAGATTCACACCAATTTCCAGGGGATGCCTCGTAGCTTTGTTTGTGGATATAACTCAAGAAATTCAACTAAAATTTGTAGTTGCATGACTAACCGTATTGAAATGTGTAATTCCTCTTAGGCACCATTCTTATAAGTTAGATAATGGTCATCAGATAGTGTTGAATTGACTTTGATTGAAGTAACTACATACTCAGTCTGGTGTTTCTCAAAATGTCACCTGAGAGAGGGGAATGGAATGTAACCTGAGGAAAATAACCAGGTGCTGATTCCTGAATTCTATCTCTACCCTTGAGATCAGAACTGCTGGAGGCAGAGCCCAAGAACTTGTATCTTTAATAAGGTCCTCAGATGCATCTTATGTTACTCAAAAGCAGGGTTTCTCAACCTCAGCACTGTTGATGTTTTGGATAGATAATTCTTTTCGTGAGTGGCTGTCCTGTGCACTGGAGAATGTTAATAACATTTCTGGTCTCTACTCAGTCGATGCCAATAGCACACCCCCTCCCCAGTCATAACAACAAAAAGTCCCTCCAAACTTTGCTAAATGCCCCCAGGGAGCAAAATCCCCCCCGGCTCTAAATTTCAAAGATTGTTGATTTAGGCTTTATCTAGAAGAGACATAACTGAAAGTATGTTTAGCACAGGACTCAGTCACTTCTTTTTCTATAAAAATAGAATAAATGTATATCCATAAAAATACGCTATGAAAGTTATAGCATGACTTGTTTAGTTAAAAGTATCTAGATAGACACTAATTTCTAAGTGCAACTTTTTTCAATCAATCCCTGCTTAATTCAGTTTGAACTTTGCAATAATTGACTTTAATTTGTGAAGTCCTGGTTAATACTCATGCCTTTATAAGGCTTAGCAGTTCTTCTGCTTTTCAAAAGACTGTAACTCTCTAATAAAAGCTGTGAAAAAGAGTGCTTTTTAAAAAAATTATGTCCTCAACATTTCTCATGAACCATGAAATACTGTTTCCAACCCCTCTCCATTTTTTCCCAGCCAGTTTAGTGGTCCTTTGCTTCTGGCAAATATCTCTGCTGAATAGCATGTCACACTTTTCTCTCCACAAATGAGACAGATCAGTAAAAATCTGACTCTGAAACTTTCTATGGGTCTGTGTAAATCCACATCACTATTAGATGACTATGTGTGTGTTTTCAGTGAGGAAAAATGTATTGTGACGACCATGCTTCTATATCACCAGTAATAATGCCTCCTTTGAATTCATATTTCATGTTGAAGTTTATTGTTAAGGCAATCTAGCAAATAAGCCATGTGTGTATCTGAGTAACTTCAGCTCCTCATTTTGCCCTCCTTACGAGGCACAGTCCTTTCTTTTCCAGCTAACTATTTTAAACACAATTGTAAGGTAAAATCACTAAAAGCATGATTTTAAATACGTACACAGTGAAATAGTCTGTGTGGTAGGTGCAATTACTCATTTAAAATTAAGTCTGAAAAAAAAATTAAGTCTGTCTCTTTGATTGGAGCATTCAGTCCATTTACATTTATGGTGATTATTGATATGTGTATTCTTATTGTCATTTTGTTAATTGTTTTGGCGTTGTTTCATAGGTATGTTTTATTCCTTTCTTTTGCTTGTTTCTCTTGTGATTTGATGACTATCTATAGTGTTATCTTTGGATTCCTTTTTCTTTTGTGTGTGTATCTATTATAGAATTTTTATAAAGAAGTTGTGAAATCTCACACACACACACACACAAATGGAATACTACTCAGCCATAAAAAAGATAAAATTTTGCCATTTGTAACAACATGGATGGACTAGGAGAGCATCATGCTAAGTGAAATAAGTCAGACAGAGGAAGACAAATGCTGTGTGATATCACTTATATGTGGAATCTAAGAAATAAAACAGGGAATTCCCTTAAAGACACAGACCTACTAGAGAATGGACTTGAGGATATGGGGAGGGGGAAGGGTCAGCTGGGATGAAGTGAGAGAGTGGCATGGACATATATACACTGCCAAACATAAAATAGATAGCTACTGGGAAGCAGCCGCATAGCACAGGGAGATCAGCTCGGTGCTTTGTGACCACCTGGAGGGGTGGGATAGGGAGGGTGGGAGGGAGGGAGACGCAAGAGGGAAGAGATATGGAATCATATGTATATGTATAACTGATTCACTTTGTTACAAAGCAGAAACTAACACACCATTGTAAAGCAATTATACTCCAATAAAGATGTAACAAAACAAAACAGGGAATTCCCTGGTGGACCAGTGGTTAGGACTCCATGCTTTCACTGTCAAGGGCCCAGATTCAATCCCTGGTCGGGGAACTAACATCCCGCAAGCTGCATGGCAAGCCAAAAATAAAAATAAAAGTAAAAAATAAAATGAGTGAATGAATATGACAAAACAAAAGCAGACTCACAGATATAGAGAACAAACTAGTGGTTACCACTGGGGAGAGGAAAGGGGGCAGGGCAAGATAAGGGTAGGGAATTAAGAGGTACAAACTATTATGTATAAAATAAGCTACAAGGATGTAATGTACAGCACAGGGAATATAGCCAATATCTTATAATAACTATAAATAGAGTGTAACCTTTAAAAATTGTGAATCACTATATTGTACAACTGGAAGTTATAATATTGTACATCAACTATATCTCAATAAAAAGAAAAATGGAAAAAAACTTAAGTCTATCCCAGCTACTGCTAATTTCTCAAATCCAGAGGCCATCCTAGAAGAAATGGTTTACTGAGCAGAGTTTAGTCACTCTGTTAAAGGTGGCCTGAATACTGCTCATTTATTCTCATGTCTGTCACTTAGCATTTATTCGGAAAAACAATGCAGAGGAGTGGAATTAGACATGGTCTTCAGAGTAGACAGACATGGGTTTGACTCCAGCTGTGTGCACCATTTTGGCAAATAACGTAAATTCTCTAAATCTTAGTCACCTCATTTGAAAAGGGGATGAACCAACCTCATAGATTTCTTGTGAAGATAAAATGCAATAAAATAAGTTCAATGATTAGCACAGGACTAGGCCCATGGAAAGTATTCCATTTTTGTTATTAATAAATAATAATATTATTAATTAATAACATAGTAATATCATTTTACTTCTCCTGAACTGGTGCCTGTCTGGCTGTTTGTTTTCCTTAATCTTAGGGGTAGACATAAAGGCATGGCTAGATCAGAAATTTGTTTGTTCTTATTAATTCTTATATATATATTTTTACATATATACTATATATATAATTAACATATACATTTATATATAGCTATAAGTCACTTGTTAAAATATCCTGGTCTGCTTTTCTCTACAATGGCCTTTTGCTAACTGAGGAAAAACAGGACTTATTATTACTTGGACTTTTCACATAGTTTAAGAAATGTATCCACACTAAATATTTTCAGGATTGTTGTAGACACCAAGATGTCCAGATATTTAAGACATAGAGATTTAATGTCAATTGAAGAGCTAATGGCTTAATGAAAAAGAAAGTACAGGAAACTTCATCCTATTTCTACAGGCAGGAAAATTACTGACTTTAAGTTTTTACTTTGCTACTTGTTTGTCAAAACTCAAACCAAAGAAAGGAGGCTCGATTTGGTTTGTAGAATTTTCAGAAGCTCACTACAAAGTGCAAAAGTGACACTGAATAGTTCCATAATAAGCATTGTACTGAAGATGACTCACTCCGTCTTTGACATTTATTCAGGCTCTTGCAAAACAATAATTACCTACATGTTACTGAAGAAAAAAGAAATGAAATTATTGTAGCATTGTATTAATAAAATATTTCAAACTTTTTTCACCTGACTTTTTAGATTTAGGGCAACTGAATGACCTTCCCTGTTAGCAACACTTTTCCTGTTTTGTTTTTCCCTCAAAATCAGTAGAACTACCCATACTTGTAGCTAGTTTGAATCATATTTATGATATATTCATAATTTTTTTAATGTAGCCAGTACAGTGTGTCTCTGTAACTCACTGCGGTTGTGTTCATAGTGTTCTTTTCAACATGAGGGGTTTAAACACATTATACGGATAATTATGACTTTTTTCTAGTTCTACCTTTTAAGAATTTCAGATTGCATTATAAATGACACATGAAATTGTAAGATATTTAAAGTGTACATCGTGGTGATTTGATAGACATTGTGAAAAGGTTCCCCTATCGGGCTAATAAACGTATCTATCACCTCACATATTTTATTCATTTATTTCTTTTTTGATGGGAACATTTACATTCTCTTCTCTTGGCAAATTTCGATTACACTAGACAGTGTTGTCAACTAGAGTCACCACATTAGATCCTCAGACTTCTTCATTTGATAGCTGAAAGTTTATACTCTTTTGCCAAGCTCTCTGATTTTCTTTTTAATTTAAGAATATGTGGCAGTTGAAAGGGTTTTTAAATGTTTCCTAACATTAACCAAATTAAATCCAGTTCCACATATCACCTGTAATTTTTTTGGAGGAATTCCTGTCTGATGACACAGCGGGAAGAGAAAGTTAGACAAGCCAAGAGTGTCCGTGTCTCTGCAGAGAGAACCAGATGAGATTTATCTTCTGCGTTTATGTGGGGAAAGAATGAGGCATCCTGGAGATCAGTTAATGCAACTCAGATACTTAGATCCTGTTTTGCTTATTGGTACATTTGGACTATTTTAAAGAGAAAATGGGATCTGTTCTTTTAAAATAATACAATGGTATTTTAAAGGGAAAACAGGATCTGTCCTTTTAAAATAATACAATGGTATTTTAAAAGAGAATGTTGTTCTGTTTGGGAGAGAAGCAGGTCTGAGTGTCTGAGAGATTTATTGTGTTTTAAGAGTCAGAGTGAAGATCTCCAACCGGGGAGAAGATCTTACAGTGAAAGCAAAGGGTGAAAAAAAAATTTTTTTAAGTAAAAGTAAGAAAAAATCTAGTCCAAAATGCTTCAAGGAAGCATTATCATAGGTTGTGCAAACTCCTAGACACTCTAGAGAGTATTCAGTTCAACTTCGACATCGAGAAAATCAAACCTTAGAATCATATTTTTAAAATTTTCCCTTAAATCTTTTAATAAATATGATTGCTCATTTTCAGCTTTTTTTTTTATGAAGTTTTGTTTTGTTTCATAAATGCACTCTTTCTAGATATATCTGGCCATTCCTATACAGAGAGCCCCAAGCTGAAAATTTAAACCGAACAGGTAAAACCCCAAATTTCCTACTTGGTAAAAGGAGATGATGCCTTAGCAACATTTATAAATCACATAAAATTAGGTTCTTTCATTTTTAGTTTAGTTTTTCTTTTTTTCTTTTTTTTAAAGAAAAGCCTGTTTGGAGGTCTAGTAATACTCACTGAAATAAAAGAAGTAGAAGCAAATTTTTTAATGTTAACTTGAGGGAACAGATAAAACCACGCAATCTGTAGATAAGGATAGAACAGAACATTAGGGCAGGGAAAAGGCCAGCCTAACGTTTGGTGTCACCGCTGGGTCAAAAATGGCAATAATGGGGCTGAAGACAAGGCACTGTGTTCTCTACTGATAACTAGGCAGAATCAGAATTCCTCATATTTTCACTGGTTATTAAAAAAGCAGTATCCTCTTGTCTAGATTGCTTTTCCTCCCCAGTGGGAATGAGTGGAATTTCTAGGAAGGAAACTTAGAATCAGGCGGATATCCAGCACTGACAGGCTATACCCCCTCGGGCGAGACATTTAACTTTGCCACATCTCCGTCTCCCTATCTGAAAATACACAGCAGCAGGTACCCTGAAGATGTTTCATGGGGGTTAAATGAGATAATGAAAAATTGTACGTCATAATGCTTGGCATATAGTAATTATTACATTTACAACCGATTATAACAATCTATGTATTACGTTACAAAAATCCCTGAGGAAAACTTTTTTACGTAGAGATAAAAGTTTCAACATTTCTATAGTAGATGCAAAAAGATTAAGAAAACTCTCAATGTTTCCATGGCTTGGAAACATTGTATAATACCAGAGGATTTTTTGTTAGTGAAAGGTAAATAATCCATCTAGCTCGAAAAATGAAGCAAATGTTTAATTGTCCCTTTGAAAGCATTTCCTGTTATTAGGTATGTAACCTGTGTCGTGCAGTGTTTCTGTGACTGAGTGAAGGATTGTAGTGAATTAACCTGCAGAGGTACGGTTCTCTCCCTTATTTGGGGGAGAGGCCTTTCCATTCGCAGCCAGGGCCCCAGGGTACGGTGGGTGGCCTACCAGTGGGAGGTGGTGGACAGGAGAGGGGAACAGGGTTGACAAGGCTGGGAAGGCAGCTTCTTCAAGGACCTGTGAGGGGGGCACTGATAAACTAGCTGCTTTGGAACGCTGACACACAGCGAGGTAGGAAATTCAGAAGCAATCCCAGTCTGGTAAATTTGAACCTGCCTCTTAGATTTAAGGTTATTGGAAGTCAAACATGTACACTTGGAAATCAATGCAGTTGTAGTTTATCTTATTTAAAAGTGGTTTTGAAAAGCCTCTTTTGTCTCATCTCTGTGAAGAAGAACCAAGTAAAAGATCTTTGGGCCCTAGTTTGTTTGTTTTGCTTTTCTAGGCGTTTGGGGTTTGGTTGTTGCTGTTTTCTTTTTTCGGTACGCGGGCCTCTCACTGTTGGGACCTCTCCCGTTGCGGAGCACAGGCTCCGGACGCGCAGGCTCAGCGGCCATGGCTCACGGGCCCAGCCGCTCCGCGGCATGTGGGATCCTCCCCGACCGGGGCACAAACCCGTGTCCCCTGCATCGGCAGGCGGACTCCCAAGCAGTGCGCCACCAGGGAAGCCCTGTTGTTATTTTTTAACAAAGGGGAGTATTCCCCTGTGGGAGCAATCCCCCCCAGGAGGGGTTCTTGATGGGAAAATACCATCGTGAGCCTATTCTGGCAGCTATACATTAATAATGAGCCTGTGGGTAATGCCCAGCTGCTCAGAAATAGAACAAAGGTGCGATGTGTTAGTCTATTAAAAGGTATGGGGTGCCACCCTACCTCTTTTTCCTCCTTAAGACTGACTCACCTGATGAGATGGAGTTTCAAAACTTTGGATTCTGTCCCTTTTCCCGGGGGCTCATTTTAAAACATGATAGACCTGCAATTAGATTGTGCATTCAAGTAAAGATATTTCTTGAGAAGCCATGATCAGCCATTTATATTTTACTTTTAATGTTATGTGCTAAATTCTCAAACCTTTAGCAGTGCAGATAAAGTGTAAATATGGGGTGAGAAGAATTGAGACAGAAAAGCATTCTCTTCTCCAATTTACGTAAGCATCAGAAGACTTCTGGGTCTTCTTAATTTCTCCAAGGTTACATTTGTTTTCTCTGGATGACATTTTCTGTGTACATTTTTCCTTTAGTTTCTCCAAGTGAGAATAGAAATCTCAAGACGAATGCCTAGATGATATATAGGTGTCACCACACCTCTGGTTTAAAAATATCATCTCCTGTGATATACCATTTAGGAGTATTTTATTGTTTTCTAACTTGTCAGGAAGTTGCTGAAGTTTGACTCATTATGATTGCATACTCATGTGAGAACTCACTGATAATCATAAAAAGAAACTCAAAACATAAATTAAGGTAAAAAGCAATCTTAGACCTGTCATTCAGGATTCAGAACACAGAGAGGAAAAATTCCTTCTCTGAAATCCATGGCAGACCTCCTTCAATGCCATTGCTCTTACCACTTCGGTCCACTGCACTTCTCTTACCTGGCACAGGGAAAGAAGGCTCCAAGCCCACAGTCAGCAGTTATGCAAGAAAGGAGAATCTATGTGGCCAGGCAGTGGCAAGTTCACCAAAAGTCCTAAGTTCTGTTCTCAGCTCTGGCAAGGAATAGCTGCACGCTGAACACAAGTTGTGCTGCACACAGTGATATCCTCAGCTGTGTCTCTTAAGATAGTAACACCTTCCCGTCTATTCACAAACTTTATGGAGATCCATGAGATTATGTAGAAATGTATGAAAACTGAAAATTCCATATAAATAGACGGTATCTCTTCTAGCCCCTAATCTGAGAAGTCAATTAGACTTGAGAAAACTTTATATGATATGAGAATAGTGTCAATAAAATGTTCATATGAATAATATTATTTTCTTAGTTTTAATTACCCATCTCATTTGCTTCTAATATATCAGTTTAAAGTTATGACTGCAGAGCTAGGGAATATTCCATGAATATTTATTGAGTTATTTCATAATACAGCCAGCTAGTTCCAAATGTTGCCATTTGTACACTAGGAAGGGGGTCAAGCCATAGGTTCTATGTCTGAGACAGTGGTGGTTAATAGGCATTCACCAAAAAAAAAAAAAAAAATCTGCATACCTATCCGTATATACATTTATTACAAACTTTACTGACATGAAAGATCTGTAGCACACAGTTTACAAATAATAATACAATATGTAATACTTTTATTGTAAATTCCATGTAGTCTGTTGATGGTCATAGAATGCTTTAATCACTTTTTGTGATATGTTCTATGCATAGATAACCTATGGCTGCAATTGACAGATGAGTGTTGTTCCGACAAAAATGCTGGTTGATGCTTTTGTTTTATTTGACAGTAAGATGAAAGTGAAAATTGTATGTTGGAAGGTCACGTATTCATCAATGGTCAGTGATGAATGTTTTCTTTGGTAAATTGGAGAATACTCTTCAAATACTGGAAGAATATAACCTCAAATTTTTATGTTACTTAAACTATAATGGCTACAGACAAAACACACTTTTAAATTTAATCTCCATTATTAACATCTTCTCTGCAGTCTTAAATCTAACAATCAAAGAAACAATAAACCTTGATTTGTAGCTTTTGCCAATTTCAGTGGTATACACTCACCATGACTGAGATCAAGCTACCAATGTGACCTCATTAAATGCAGAGTTGAGAAAAGAAGCACAGTAGCAAACACCATTATATAGTGTTTCCACCATACAGATATAATAGTCATCAATATGCTCAAGAGGTTAGGTAATAGTAAAATGTAGTAAAAATTTAAGAAATAGTGACATTGAGTGTTTATTATTTTTGTTTTAGTATAACTTATTTAGTTGTGACTTTACCTAATTTAACTTCTTAATAATGCCTGTGATTAACAACTGCTCACAATATTCCTGAAGCTTTAACAGTTGGCTCTCATGGGCCAAAAGAAACCAGCTCCAACATACTGATACTATTGGTCCCAGTTATGGTGTCATAATGACAACCTGCAACAAAGCGGGAAATGGTTGAAACTAATAATACTCAGTTGCTGACTCACCACTATGTCTAATCTCCATTAGATTATAATCTTATAACCCCTCTTGGGTCTTCTATTGACACATTTACATGGTAACTGTAGTTGTCACAGAGAACTTGAGACCTTAAGACCATATACTATTCAGAAAAGGGTACATTTTAGGAATTTCTCTAATCTTTGTGGATTTCCACTACAAAGATAAATTTTCTCAAAGTGAAAAATGGTGTTGGATAGGAAAAATTTTCCTCTACCCTTCTAGGTTCTTTTGGCTGGTACATTAATTAGATTGTTATAAAACAGATTAACAGGAGAAAAACAAATTTAAGTACATACATATGGGAGCTTCGGAGATTTGCGACCCAAGGGCAAGTTGAGCAGTTGAGGCTACATGAATCCTGAGCTAAGGAAGGGGTAGGAGCGGGGGACTTCAAAGAGGATGAGGCCATGAGGGCAATTCACAGGAAGATAAAAAGAGCAGATGTTTATTAATTAGATGTTTGTCCTGCCAGGCAGATAGGTCATTCAGATGAAAGTTGTTTCTGGTATTAGCTCTCTCTCTAAGCCAGGTCCATTATCTAAATTCTTTTAGGTAGTTAAGGGGGAGATAAAAAGCTCTTCCTGTTCGGGCCTT
Source organism: Aethalodelphis obliquidens (assembly GCF_003676395.1). Taxonomy (NCBI): domain Eukaryota; kingdom Metazoa; phylum Chordata; class Mammalia; order Artiodactyla; family Delphinidae; genus Aethalodelphis; species Aethalodelphis obliquidens. The sequence goes on along the minus strand of NW_020837961.1, from coordinate 5,573,309 downwards.
ACTTGTCTTCAGCTCAAAATAATCCACTTGCTGAATTGGCACAGTTTGGGGAGGCTCATTCTGAACCCCTTCAATGGCTCGCAGTGAAGTTCTATCATGCTCTTCTGTGGACACATGTGCCACTGTTTCTCCAAAGAATTAGCAAATAGAGAAACCTTACAGATTTTTCCTCTGTGCTCAGACCTCAATTTTTAGTGCAATAAAATAAGAAGTTTAGCCACTGAAAATATTTTAAGGAGCTTCTGCTTTCTACCCTTTAACATATTCTTCTTCCTATATTATTAAATGTCACTTCTGTCCACCAATTATCAAAGCAAGAAACCTGGATGTAATACTGGGTTCTTCTTTTTCCCTCACTTTTACAACTTGTAAATTGCCACAACCTGGTGTTTCTTCTTCCTAAATAGTATTACCATCTATTACAATCTAAAGTGCTAGAACCATACATAGACCTAGGAAGCCCCCAATGACTCTTTTGATGAATGTATGGTTCAGGGGAGTTGACTCAGGCTCAGGCCAAAAAAGAAAAGAAAAGAAAATGAATTGGGTCTATTCCTTGTGGTGAAGGAGTAGAGTCTTGTGTTTTTGGCCTTAGTTGCCTGCACTGGCATAGACTTGGAATGGTGTTTATTTCTTCATGAAAAATTTAAAATGACAAAAAAAAAATTTTAAATGACAGATTTCAAAAAAGGTGGGGTAATGGGGGTTATGTGACTCTAGCCTTATAGCTGGTATCATTTGAAAACAGATTTTAACTTTTTTTTTCCTTGAGTCTAATTTACTTGCACGCTTAATACATGATGTTTAGCACTAAATAATTCACTGCCTGTGTAACAGTCTGACTCAGTTAAAAAGTAGAGTTATGAGTCCTTACTATCAGAGCCTTCATTGTTCTCCAGTACAAAATGTCCCCAAACAAGGTATGACTGTGAAATGCCACACAGTGTGTGAAGACTTTATTAGCAGACAGTAGAATGCTCAGGGGAAGTCATTCAGACATGCTCTAAAGCGGTGATTCTTAAACTTTTGTTGGTCGGAGTCCCAGTGAGGGTCTTATAAAGACCTGGATTCCTCTCCCCAGAAAAATGAGTATCCACGTATAACAGACAATTTTGCATGAATTACACAGGGCGTTTTACAGTCTACAGATTAAAAATGCTCCAGAGAAACTCAGTTTGGGCAAGCCTTGGCAAATAAAATTAACGAATGCTAAGCCAGGGGAGGGTTAATTCTCCCCTGGACGGGACGAGAATGCTGCAACCCTGCAAATAAACATGCTCCTGTGAGCAATATATGTTCACATGCTCAGTGAACAATAATGCGGGAGCAGGTATGGAAACGAGGACAGGCACGGGTCATGAACTCATCTACTCGAGTACCAGAGGCTTTCCTAGGGCTTCCTTTGATTTCTGTCCTCAGACATCATTAAGGGTAGAATGAACTGCAGAGGTTCAAGTGCAGGAAAGAGCTGCATCCTGACAGATTTCTAAAGAAATAGGAATCATAAGGTCTTCTCATTTAAGCTTTCCCTTTCACTACACGTATATAAAAAAAAAAAATGTTAAAATTGTGCTCAGAATGCAATAAGCACATTTGATGCCAAGAGCATTGCATTTTGCCTCAAGGGGACAACAAAGGGACAACAAAGTTTATGTTATCCCTTGAACATTTCAATGTAATTAGAGCCTTGTTATGTGTAGTAGGGAGATACATGATTGTTTTATAATGAAGAAGACTAGAGTAAGCTTATCAAGTGGCCATGTATGTTTTCATTGTGGCCCTACTCTTTTTATCATATTCGTAATGAACATCAGGGAAGTGTCTGGTAAGAAAATTAACCCCAAAATAGTCAATACATAATGTCCAGCTAAGATACATGATCACATATTAACTTTCTAAATAAAATATATATATATTTATATATAAAACGCTGCACCAGGGTTTCACATATTCAACAAATATATGCTAGAAACATTTTTAAAGATTTTTTAATTATTAAAGTGTGCTATTTGTATAATTTTAAATCTTTATAGTATATATTTACAATGATCAAATAAGTGATAATAAAGGATGTATTTTCTAAAATATTCTAGAATATAAAAATCTTCATTCTTACATTTAGATTGACTTTGATTACGTATATCTAATATATATTTTATAATAATTTATCTAATGTAAATATTATGTGAATATATTATATATTATATAAATATTCTAGGTATATATTTCTGTCCAACTTTCTGTGCACATAATGGGATCTGGACAACCAGGACAATTTTGAAGATAGAGTAGCCCAAATAATGCAATTTTTCCTGAAATATCCAATTAAAAAGATATTTTTTCTTTGTACATGATCCAAGTAATTGTTGGAATTCTTCTTTAGATTATGTACAACACATTCATAGTTGCTTTTGCCATTTTCTTTAAAACAAAGTCCAGGTTATACTTTTTTTCACCATAGTTAGAACAGAATTTTCTGAAAGCTGGTTTCATAAAAAGCTGTGTATTAATCATATAGGCCAGACATACAAATGTGAAATAAAATAATGAATAAATGGAAACATCTGAATGATACAAAGTAAGCAAGCTATTTTTTGGAAGAATAAAATTCAAGTGAGAGAGGCTTTTTAAAGAAAAACCTGAAATAACACAGATAATACCTCAATTTTCTATTTCATTTAGCTAGTAAAAGTATTGCTCTACTATATAAAGGGGTACCTAAATTCCTGTCCTATTCCCTTATTTCCCATTTCTGAAATAGAATAAATTATTATTTGACTTGAAAGACCAATGACATCTGACAATATACTGAGAAAGAAAAATGATAAATCTAAAGTTTTTATCAGTGTTTTTTATCCCAAAGAAAAATATTCTATAATGTGTATTTCAATAAAACAACTCAGTACCCACACTGAGTGTGGAGAAGGGAAAGGGGCAAAGCAAGGTTATGTGTTGTTCTTATGGTTCGAGACTCACCAGAGATGAATACTTTATTAGAACGTAAGTGCTCCCAGACTGTGTGTGGTGGCTTTGTAATGTGTCCACTTGGCAAGGCTGCACAGACTCCCTGCGCTGTGTGTTTCCAGGTAAGATGAGCAGCAAAGGGCGACTGTGGGACTTGAGTAGGCAGGGCTAGGCAGCTGCCCTTACATCGTTCTCGGTCTTCCTTCGGCTTCTCCTACTCCTAGACTCAATGACAAAGGGCCTCAGATTCTGCAGGACACCAGTATCTTCAAGGGCAGAGGCAGCAAGAGCTGAGTGGGTTCTGTTCTGTTCTCCTAGGCCTGAACCCACGCTTGTAGCTTACAGCTTACCCACACCCTCCTCTTCTTCACATCTGTCTTTCCTCCTCCACTTCCTGCTCCGTAGACTTTAAGCTCCAGCATCAGACACATAAAGGAGAGAAACTGCTTCACCAGCTCCCATAATTGTGGAAAGTCAAATCTGTGTTGTATAACAGAGTCAATGCATGTTAGCTGAACCTATTGTGGTAATCATTTCATAATAGGTGGAAATCAAGCCGTCACGCTACACCTTAAAATTATACAGCGATGTAGGTCAATTATTTCTCAATAAAACTGGGGAAAAAACAGCCTCCAAAAATAGTAGTAACAATAAATAATAAAGGGGATGGCAGGAAACTTTGGGAAGTGATGGTTGTGCCCATGGCCTTGATGGTGGTGATGGTTTCACAGGTGTATACTTATCCCCAAACTCATCAAACTGTATACTTTAAATATGAACAGCGTTTTACACATTAACCATACTTTAATAAAATGGGTTTTTAAAAATGAAAAATAAACCTGTCTAACAAAACTTTTCATATATAAATATATATTCTAATGTCTCTGCCTATTAAAATATGACTGATTGATAGACTAAACATCTTAGCCTCAGAACATCTTATTTTTTTTAGTTTTAAAATGATTGTCTTCCAAATGCAAGTAATTTTATGCTTGCATTATCACTATCCTAGTAGTAATCCTTTATGGTTATTTTGTTGGGTACATTTTATTTGCAGAAAATTGCTAGACATTTTCTTTGGAGCCTCAAACTTAGAGTTGGATTAAAATTGCAAATTCAGCAAGCAAAGTCTAATGTCCTACCTATTTGAGTTTAGCAGAAATACATTTAACTGATGAAAAATAAACACTTTCCGAAGAAAAATAAGATGGAAAATAAATTTATAAGATGGAATATTAGCCAACCCATAATAACAAAGTGGCTTTAAAAATTGAATTTCTGAGTTTTTTTTTTTTTGCGGTACGTGGGCCTCTCCCGTTTCGGAGCACAGGCTCCGGACGCATAGGCTCAGCGGCCATGGCTCACGGGCCCAGCTGCTCCACGGCATGTGGGATCTTCCCAGACCGGGGCACGAACCCGTGTCCCCTGCATCGGCAGGCGGACTCCCAACCACTGCGCCACCAGGGAAGCCCCTGAGTTATCTTTTTTTTTTTAAACTTCAGCCTTTCCATGAAAAGAAATGGGATTTTATATGAACTCAATTCTACATTGCAATAATACCCAATGAAAGAATCTTTTAACGTAAGTTTTATCTCCAGTTCTTCATGCCTTGGAAAAATCTATAACTAGAAACACTTGTCAGCATATGTGCAAACTGGTAAACATCAGCCAAACCGGAAAACACTTCAAATTACTCTGAGCGGAAAGGAGGGGCATCATTCTACTCTCTACTCAACCATTAGCATTAGAATAAACTGGTTACAATGTGTGGAGGATAGAAGAATGGCCTCCCCAAAATGTCCACATCCCAATCCCCAAAACTTGTGAATATGTCATGTTACACGACAAGAGGGAATAAGAGTTGCAGATGGAATTGAGGTCACTAATCAGCTGATTTTAAGACAAGGACATTATCATGTATAATGTGGGTGGACTCCATGTATCACAAGGGTCCTTTAACAGAAAGAGGGAAGCAGAAGAGTCCTAATCAGAGATAGCATCATGAGAAAGACCTGATCATTCACTGCTGGCTTTGGGGACAGAAGGGGGCCACAGGCCAAGGAATGTGAGCAGGCTCTAGGAGCTGGGATAGCAAGGAACAGAGTCCCTCCAAGAGCCTCTAGAAGGAACACCATCTTACTTATAGCTTGATTTTAGCCATGAGACCCATGTCGAACTTATCTCCAGAACTGTAAGTTAATACATTTATGTTGTTTTAAATCACTGAGTTAGTGGTAAATTTTTACAAGAGCAATAGGTACCTAATACACATGGCATCAGAACAAAATGAGTGATTGAAGTCTGCAGCTTTGAGAGAATGATGCGCTCACATCAGCTCTCTCAGCACTACTAAAAACCAATGGGGAAAATAAGAATAAGTGTGCAGTTAGACAAAATTCACGTAAAGGGAAGTGTGCCCATAATGAGAAAATCATAAGGAAATGTTGTTTTCCCAGGTTTCTAACTTTTATAAAAAATAAAAGAATCAAAAGAGAAGGAAAAAAGATTTAAATGAACGTGTGCAACACTGACTGACTAACTTCCCGTGTCTCCCACTGCATTATATCTTTTGATTATGCAGAGTTCATTTCAGCTCAATGTAGATTAAATTGAATAGTGACATTCCCAACAGGACTACCAGATGGAATCACATTTTAATTAACTTTTCAACCAGCATACAGATGTGCTTCTTGTGATCATTATCAAGAAGTCATTTGCAAAATGAGAAGCCCTGGTGGCAGACTGTAGTTTAGAATGATTGATCACGTCGTGAGATCATTAACCTTAAAATGCTTTTAATCATTTATTGACCAAATGAAGAAAAAGCTTATAAACCATTATTGAATATATCTAAGCCAAATTATCTTGTACCTTTTGGGAGATTAAATTAAAGGAAATATTGACATGATAAAATAATGATCCATGCATGTATATTATATTATTAATTCCCCCAGAAAGCCACGTGTTTTCTGAAATTATACTTCCATACATCAAGGAAAGCTCATACCATAAGAAAAAGAACTTACCTGCTTCCACCTTTTGTTCTCCATCAACATAAAATAATTCCAACTCATATTTGATGCTGTAAGAATAATAAAGCCCCTACCTTCCAAACCTTTACACCTTGAAAACAATCACCAGCATGAATAATTTGTTCTTACGTAGAAAAATAAAGTGAATATAAATGAAACATAAAAGATAGTTAACAATTACATAGAAAAGATGAAACAGCTTGTACATATACAACTTATCATTTGATTGAATGTTTACTTCAGTTCTTTCAAGCTGTAACTAGTAACTCTAGTAACTAGGATTCTAGTAATTAAAGGCACTAGTAATAAGAGGACTTTCCTAATATTTGAAAAACTTTTATTTGCTTATTCCAAAATTTATAGGTGAAATTCAACATGTAAGACATTTCAATTGTTATCATTGTGGACTGAAATAAAAATGTGCAATGTGAGAGCTGTGAGTGTCAGTTTTATTTAGGGACTCACTGAGGACTATAGCCCTGAGACAACTTTTCAGTGCTAAGAAACTGCTCCTAAGAGGTAAGGGGAGAGGCCAATATATATGTGATTTTGGTGAAGGAGGGTACGTGTATTCAAGGACACATCTCTGTAGAAGGAAGCACACATCTCGGTGACTGCTAGTCACAAGGAACAGATATCTCAGTTAATGACTTTAGTTCTTTTCTAAGTATGGGAAGGTGCAAGAGTCCAAGAAATTCATAAAAATTTCTTCTGAAATATTTCTAACTCTCTGAGAGTCTATTTTGCTCGGTTCCCCAGAACACAGAGTATCTCATCGTTGTTTTCAGGGTGTATTGTAGACCACAGACTGCAGTGGCTAATAATTCAGTCCTTGTAGAACTGGATGGTGAATGACATTCCTTAGTTTGCAGTGCCCCCTGTAGGTCATATCAACCAAGTTTTGGGAGGTATTTCATGACCAATTTGTCCCATGGGGCTTAGGAAGACTCATTCCTAGGTCTGGTAAGGATTTCTTTTGCTGGGATCATATCTAAATTGCACTCAAGTAGCCTTGAGTCCAAGGGAATCCTAGGGTACATCTTCCTGTCCATCCTGGCAACAGCCAGGGCCATAAATTGGTACCATAAAGCTGTTGAGTTCCATTAGGTACAACCCAGTATATCCCTTGTCATCTGGTCCAGCCTGCACCAATTGCTATCTTTAAGGATAATAATATATTGGCATTTTTCATAAAGCACCCAGCCCAGTTTCTTAGAGTTACTAGGCTTACTATCCTTAGTATGATTTAATTGTTCCCAACATAAAGGGACCTTTAAACTCAAATGGCCATAGCCTTGTGTTATCCATATAAATCCATCGCATAATTGCAGGAAGGTTCCTCCTAATAAGCAGGAAGTTATGGTTTTTGACTGAGATTCAGCTCTTTGTTCTGAGTTTGAGAAGGTATTTTTGATCAGCCAAGTGATGGGATCCCATCTAGTAATATCAACAGTGGCCTGAATAGAACTATAACTTCTTTCCTCTAAAATGAATTTTCTGAGGGCCATCCAGTCAGAGCCTTGGAGAGAATAAATCCACCAAGGTAACCAGAAGTACTGGATGTAGATAACTGACTATAAACCCAACAATGGGATTGATTTCTAAAATTTGCATAGGATCATGCCCATGATAGAAAAACATTTGATTCATATGCAAAAGTCTAAGAAAACACTATAAGTGATCATACAGCTCAGGTCTGGCATCTCAGGAGAGCTGTCTTCTTCTTATCTTGGTGTGGGTGTCATTTATCCTCTGTTTGAGCATTCTTTTAAGGTGATTTTGAGGTCAGCAGTCCTCTCCTTAGACCAGTCCAGTGCAGATTTTTGGTAACTTGAAACATATGTTAATTAGAAATCTCAACTCTTGAAAACCTTAACTTCTAGTGAAAACTAAGAAGTAAGCAGTTATGAACTGCATTTTCCATAAGCATTCTGTAGATTGGCAAACCTATAAACATTATAATTTATAATTTCTAAAAACTTGCTTTCTTACAAAGAATGTCTTAGTGTGACACCAAACATATTTATTAATAGACCTAAATATCTTTAGTTTCTCCGTAAAAGGAAGCCTGTGTTAAGTAATTAATGTTTCAGCGTCTCATTTTATTTGAGAATGATCTGGGTATTCAATAGACTTTCATCATTTAACTTAATTTTGCAAAACTCTGAAGTTTCAGGTTACCAGAAATCTGGAGAAACTATTTTAAGTAGACATAACATAAAACATAATTATTCCTAAAGAGGTCACCTAAAGAAACTTCTTACCTTATTTATATTTAATTTACTTATAAAAATTTTATCATTTTTCTTGCTGACAAATGTTGTAACAGAAGTAATGTCTTATTTGACTTCTAGAAAACCTAGTTACAATAAAAGTACTTATGTTGATGACTCTAAAGACATGTCTGTATTAATTAAACCAACAAATTAAATTTTTTTTTTTCGTATTTATTTTATTTTTGGCTGTGTTGGGTCTTTGTTGCTGCACGCGGGCTTTCTCTAGTTGCAATGAGTGGGGACTACTCTTCGTTGCGGTGCGCAGGCTTCTCATTGCCGTGGCTTCTCTTGTCGTGGAGCACGGGCTCTAGGCACACAGGCTTCAGTAGTTGTGGCACGTGAGCTCAGTAGTTGTGGCTCACAGGCTCTAGAGCACGAGCTCAGTAGTTGTGGAGCACGGGCTTAGTTGCTCCACGGCATGTGGGATCTTCCCAGACCAGGGCTTGAACCTATGTCCCCTGCATTGGCAGGTGGATTCTTAACCACTGCACCAACAGGGAAGACCCCAACAAAATTAAAATAACTTTAATATCAAATATTAATTTAATATTTCTCAAATCACATGAACCTGAAATTCATTTGGGTTAGTTTCTTTTGTATTTCTGAGAATTTATGTAAGTGCTTAATTTTCTTTAAGTCAGTTAAAATAGAGCTCATTTACAAATTAATTTTGTCAATACTGTCCAGAGGTAGAGACATATCATATCTATAACATACTCCAGACATATAGACAGACACAGCCAGAGATCTCTTTGCTTCATTTTGAAACTTAGTCGTGAATGAGGTATTAAAACTCACTAGTTTATAAATAACAGTTGAGATAAGTTTTAAAAAGTTCTCTTTTTCTTTGTCTTTTTTTTTCTCAGTCTCAGGAATTAGAGATGATCTAGATAAGAGTAAGATAAGAGCTCCTGAGAGCTCTGGTAGGACATTTACATCTCAAAGGCACAGGGAGAAAAATGTAAGCTCCTCCAAGAAGGACTTTATCCCTTAGGGTAAGAATTTTGAAAAGATGCTTCATCAAGCTGGCTTCGTCTAATTGCATATGCAAAAATAAGTTTTCAAAAGTAAAAAGAGTCCCAGTTTGACCCATTTGAGGTTGGGATCTCCTTTAGTATAGCTTTCCCAATTAAATAAGTCCTTGCAAGTATAAGTTCTGTATCTGCATAAACCTGGCAGGGGTGTTAGTTGGAGGCTGGCTCTTTGACACCCCTCATTTCTCTGTTTGAGAAACATTTTTCCCCATTTTAACGTTGGTTTGTTGGGATAAAATTACTAACTGTGTGAGACTGTATGGTGAGCTGATGTGCTGTTTGTGAGCTTAATTCCTCTAGGTGTCATGCTAGAGTCATTTCAGCTCTTTTATGTGTCCCTCCAGCAGTCGAAAACAGCTGCGACTCTTTGGGGCACTGAGTGACCAACTCTTATATTATGCATCCCTGAAGCTAGCTTTTAATTAATGAGGGGGTTTACCTATGAGACTGCTGCTCAGTTAGAGAGGACTTGCCTCCGTCACTCCCATAAATTTCTCAGGTGTCTGAGAAAGCCATAGCCAGGTGGGAGGACCTTTCTTTGGAGCAGAGAGCTCTTATACAGTACATTCACTTTTATCCTAACAAATTCTGTTAAATTGTTAACAGAATTTGTCAAATTGAGGAAAGATGTTAGGCCAGCCTCCTACCAAGTCATCCGGTCCAAACCACTCAATGTCTTTCAACTGAGCAAATCTTCCTCAGTGTCTCAACTGAGAAGTCAGGTGCCTTTTTATCAACCACCAAATAAAACTCAGATTGTCAACCAATAACAGGAGATCTGAAACCAGAGGAGACTCACACAAATTCATCTGGACTTGCCAAGGGGGTGGACGGGCACAAGGGACCCTTACTGGTACCAAGGCCCCAGATCTTCATAGAGTTCAAGGGAAGGAGAGAAGTCTGCTCTGGGTCCCTTGATGGTTGCCAGGACCGTTGCCTGAGATAAAAGTGTACAATGTGAGAGCCGTGAGTTTCAGTTTTACTTGGGGACTTACTGAGGACTATTGCCCCAGAGACAGCCTCTCAGATAGCCCTGAGGAGCTGCTCTGAAGAGGTGGGAGGCAGGCCAGTATATATTTGATTTTGACAAAGTGGTTCATGTATCAAGCATGCATCTTTGTAGAAGGATACTGCTAGTTACACGGAGCAGATATTTCAGTTAATGATTTAGTACTTTTCTAAGTATGGGAAGATGCAAGAATCCAAGTTCATAAAAATTTCCCCTATAATATTTCTAACTATCTGAGAGCCTGCTTTGTCTTTTTTTCCCAGAGCAGAGGATAGTGCTTCATCCAGATCTTTGCCCTGAATTTCTTTCAGTGTGTACTGTAGGTCAGCGACTATAGTGGCTAATGATTCAATCCTAGTAGGGCCGGATGGTGAGCTACATTCCTTAGTTTGCATCAGTTAAGTTATTATAATATGCTCTACATCCAAGGAAAAAACAAGAGGCATCTATCTGTGTTTGAAAAGTTGCAGACTGTGAGAGAATACAAAGCCGGCGTTTTAGGGGGTCCAAACCAAGCTCAGATTGTCTGGTGTGTCTTTTAAGATGTCAAGGTGGAGAGCATTGCATCATTCATTCTGCCTTAACCCATGACAGTCACACGTGTCTGTTAACCTGCCGTGCTCACTGAGGGAATGGAAATCACAGTTCAGGCTCCTGTGCTTCAATTTCAGTGATTTACTGCACGACATCAGGAGTCTTCTTCCAGCTCCTGGGGTGACCATGGAAAAGACACCTAAGCTCTCTGGACCTTGGTTTATCCCTCAGAGCAATGAGTAATTGGAACTCAGAGCTGGGATGGGGAAACTTGAGTCCCACTCACATTGTCACATTCCTCTACATGCAACCCCTGAGGGTCCTCAGAGCCCAGATTGAAAACTGACAGAGATTCCCCACCAGCCCCATCCAGCCCAGTCTTATATAAATGTGATTTTTGGAATTATGAAGCCAGCAGCAATTATCAAGACGGCACCCCGAGCTGGGTCCCTACCTTCCAGGCTTCTCCATCTCCCAACAAGTTGCCAGTCCAAGAAATCAGTCCCTGAAAATATCTGTTCTTGAATAAAAATGTTCTTGAAAGAGAAAACTAATGGGAAAAGAAAACTAATAAAAGAGGAAAAAATACTAGATAAGAAAATAAATAAAACTCTTTTGGCCTTTATAATTAATCATTATAATTAATATTTTGTCATCTCTTTCTCTAGAATCTCATCATACCATTTTTTCTGTAACTAATGAAAAAATCAAGTCATGAACTAAATAAATATATTTCAGTGCAGGAACAGTTGCTCTGAAATATCACTTTAACTCTTTTAATAGGCTGGACCTAAACTCTTTTACTGTAAACAGTGACAGCTTTATGAGTATAATAAGGCACGTTAATACTTGTTCTTGGTGTAATTACACTACTGACTCATTTTGTCATTTGAATAAAAGGCCGTTTAGTCAAACAAATGTAACATAAATTCTAAAAGGTCCATGGTCATGTTGGTCAACAGAACCTTTAATTCATTTAAAATGCCTGTTTCTCAAGCTATGAAGGCAAGACTGAACTAAATCATGTTCCTATAATAGGTCTATTCTTTTTGAAGAACTCTCACTTTTTAACGTTTTGCTGCCCTTGAGCTGAACAGCAGATAAAAGCGCACTTGTCTTCTTAGGTAATATTCTCTTTAGCATTCCCTAAACTGACATTCCTAGGATGCAAAACGTGACACCATTATTAAGGACCAGAGATAGGAATGGACAGGGGATCCAAAGGACAAGCTGGATTTAAGCCCAATCAACGTTACTAATGCTTCTTATGTCCACGTTTTCTCTGCAGCTTATTCATAAATTCTTTGGCAGTAACTATAAATTACTATGAGGTAGTGTTTTGATGAAGTCCCTTGTCGCCCTAGCTTCATGGTGCTTCAGTCTCTTCACACACAGACATGGGGTCTATTATCCAGGAGGGACACCAAGACCCTCTCAGTCCCTGGGAGGAGAGCTGCTCACACTGATGTTTGCACATGTGTGATCGCTCCTTCAGAAAGTTCTCTGATAATGAGTTTGTGTGTGTGCCACTTGACACAATGACTTCCCCCAAAATCTTAATTTGCAAACATTACTGATTTAATAAAGATTTGGATTGTAGGCAGAGTTGAGTTTCATTTCCACTTTCATCTCAAGTGTGATTCCTAAATCCATGTAAGCCTTCACTATAACAAAGATGGGAGGCCCGTTTCCTCTCCTCTATGGCTTCCGAGGCCTGCAAGTCTCTGATGAAAGGCATTGAAAGACGAATGAAACATCAACTCCATTTTTTTTCTTTCCACGTCCTGGCTCTCTTTCACTTGAAATATTTCTGCTAATTCTTTTCTTCAGATATATCACAAAATATCAGAATCCTAAACAAATTTACCTTAGATATCTAAACATAAACAGTGTTTATATTAGACACCTGGATATTAAATATTTTACTCAAATTTCACTGTGTCATTCTCAGAACACATGAAAGTTGGTATTAGGGTCCAAAACATTTTTTCTTGTTAATTTTTTAAACTGACTTCCTTTTTTTTTTTCTTAACATCTTTTTAGGAGTATAATTGCTTTACAATGGTGTGTTAGTTTCTGCTTTACAACAAAATGAATCAGTTTTATATATATATATATATATATATATATACACATATGTTCCCATATCTCTTCCCTCTTGCGTCTCCCTCCCTGTCACCCTCCCCGTCCCACCCCTCCCAGCGGTCACAAAGCACCGAGCTGATCTGCCTGTGCTATGCGGCTGCTTCCCACTAGCTATCTATTTTACGTTTAGTAGTGTATATATGTCCATGCCACTCTCTCACTTCGTCCCAGCTTACCCTTCCCCCTCTCTGTATCTTCAAGTCCATTCTCTAGTAGGTCTGCGTCTTCATTCCCATCTTACCCCTAGGTTCTTCAGAACCTTTTTTTTTTTTTTTTTTAGATTCCATATATATGTGTTAGCATACAGTATTTGTTTTTCTCTTTCTGACTTACTTCGCTCTGTATGACAGACTCTAGGTCCCTCCACCTTGTTACAAATAACTCAATTTCATTTCTTTTTATGGCTGAGTAATATTCTATTGTGTATATGTGCCACATCTTCTTTATCCATTCATCTGTCGATGGACACTTAGGTTGCTTCCATGTCCTGGCTATTGTAAATAGAGCTGCAATGAACATTGTGGTGCATGACTCTTTGAAATATGGCTTTCTCAGGGGATTGCTGAGTCGTATGGTAGTTCTATTTTTAGTTTGTTAAGGAACCTCCATACTGTTCTCCATAGTGGCTGTATCAATTTACATTCCTACCAACAGTGTACACTTCCTTTTATACCACTGATCTCTCTAAGAATAGAAGCTGTTTTGGTGCAGTAGAAAAAGCCCTGGAATAGGAATTAGACAGACAGGGTTGGATTCTGGCTCCAGGTTTACTAGCTCTATGACTTTGCATAAAGCATCCTTTTTTGCTCTGTATCCCAATGTTCATTCTTGTCTAGGGGCTATTGTGATGGTCTAAATATAAATTGTATGTGAAAGTATTTGTAAGCTCGATGTTGCTATAAGTGTTAAGTAGTATTTGAGTTGCTTTGAGGAGTCACAAGTAGCCTTAAAATGAAAAGCATCTGGATTACTTAGGCTGCATCCATGGGTCAGGTCAGATTACATCATAGAGTAAAATCTCTCTCCTTACTCATTGGAAGGATAAGGTTGCCACCAATATATATCTGATAGTAGGTAAGGCCCAGTAACTTGGGTTCAACTGTAATACCCCTTACTTCCCTGGAATGACAGAGCTCATGTGCACCTTTACCTGGTTCTCTATGTCCTCTAGGAAATGTCTCCTCTAGCACCAAATTTATTGAGCTTGCTCATGCAATCTAAACCTCACCAACAATTTCTATTCTTTACTAGCTCCCTTGTTATAATAGAATTACAGCATTGCTTCCTCAATTATTTGGGTGATTTTATTTTCCTTTTCAGATGCTCAATAGTCCAAAGGTGCTTGGACCAGCCAAACAAATCGTTTCACCTCTTGAGTCCTTTTCTTTTAGGAGAAAAGTTGGATCTTTGCTCTCTGGCTCACTTTTTCTTTCTTTCTGCATGATCTGCTCAAATTGAGAGAGGGTCAGACAGTTGTGTTCACTGCTGATGTTAAGTTTGGAAATCAAATTGACAGAAAAAAACAGAAGTTCCAGTGTTGTCAGGGACTCAACATGCAACATCTGCTGAAGTGGGTACTTCCCAGCCCTAAAGTTTAGGTGAGCTGGTGGCACAGGCTTGACCTGCTGTTGGAAACCAGCGTCACAAAGAACGCTAGCCCGTGATGTAGCGTATTTGAAGGAGAGATAGAAGCTTCATTAGCTGTAGTTATGACTTCCTGCTGTCAGCCAGCCAGGAGAGGGAGCAATCTCACTGTAGTTTGTTGATCCAGCTGTCTGACGATAAGTCTAAGCCCAGAGTTCTCAACCTCAGCGCTCCCGTTGTACTGGCTGGACAGTGTTCGTTGTGAGGGGCTTTCCTGTGCATCATAGGATGTTACACATCTCTGACCTCCACCTGCTTGGTGCCCAGTATCATCATCATCACAGCCCTACTCATTTGGAAAAACCCAAAACTTCTCCAAACATGGCCAAATTCCCCTGGGGTGGGAGACCACCCCAGTTGAAAACCACCAGTTTAAAAATAAAGGGGGAGTTCCCTGGTGGTCTAGTGTTAGGATTCCAGGCTTTCACTGCCGTGGCCCAGATTCAGTCCCTGGTCCGGGAACTGAGATCCCGCAAGCCATGCAGCCAGAAAAGAAAACAAAAACAAAAAAAATAAAGGGGATAATGAGGCAGGAGCCAAATTGCAGGATTTATCCTTGCGATCTTTGCTTTCCCTTGCTGCTTCCTTCCCCCCCATCTTCTCCCCCTCATCTCAGTGCTTCTGAAAACAAATTCTTATCCCTGCGTAAGTGTGAAATGACATTTTACATTCTACCTAGGAGCAGAGTCCTTAATAGGCTTAAATCAAAGCAGTCAAATTCTAATCGTGGGGTTTTAGGTGTTGAGCCTTTGCAAGGTCCTGGTGGTAGAAACGGATCATACAAAAGTATTAATTTTCCCAAAAGATCATCCCCAGATGGCAGCCAGCTATCCAAGGAATCCAGTCCTCGGGAGGAAGAAATGGCCCTCTCCCCTTCTGGGTTCTCCCAGCTGGTCTAAGAATCAAATTGACATGAGACAGATGAAGAGGAGAAACTCAACCCAAAATTCAATAACGTGTCTACATGGGAGAGACACAGGAGGGCTGAGTAAGTCACCAAAATGGCCCGAATCCTCACCTTAAATACCATCTTCAGCTAAAAGCAAAGGAGCATGTTGAGTAGTGATTTGGGACTTCCGAGAGGAGGGGGGCAACTCACGTGGAGATGGAGAAGCAAATGTTTGGTAAACCAATGTTGGCTGGGCCAGGCAGAGACAGTGGGACACAGAGAGGGATTTTAACAAGCAGACTTTGCTGAGTTCCTCACCGTACACAACCCTGGTTCATACTGGTGAACTGTGGCGGCAGCTTCATTCCTGGAACAGGTCCTCTATCCACTTTCTCTAGCCAGTTAGGGGGAAGATCAAAGGTCCTTCCTGAGTCTTTTTACCTCCGATCGTTTTCAGCTTGAAATAATTACCACGCCAAAGGAACACATTTTGGGATGGCAAATTTTGCCTCCGTACATCCTCTGTATCAGCTTTTTATTATTAGTGGTGTCGTTATCGGTAGTAACCCATTTGTTCTCTAGTACATGATCTCATCTGAAAAATCCAGGACGTCTAGTCTTATGAATCTCATCCTGTATAGTAGAGATCTGTTGTTTTCCTCACCACTTTCTGTTCTCTTTTTTCCAGCAACAACCATAGATTTTATTTTTTAGGCAAACCCCTCTTCCTCGCTTGGTTCAGGTGATCTGAAAGGGTTCCACCTCTGGCTGGAGGAGCAATGCCCACGACACAGACCTAATCCAATGAGACTAGAGATTTTGTTGGGTTTGTAGGGATAGAGGAAAGCTTCCTTTCCTGCTGGACTTAAACCTGGAAGAATGTAGGTGAGAGGTGTCTGAAATGATCACAGCTCTGTGGAGTCTCAGAATGAAACCAGAGGTGGAGGAGGACAGAAATCAGCAGAAAGGGGAGACAGCTGCTCCTGATAGCAGGTTTGACCTGAAAGCAACAGGAGCATCACAGTTAAGTCAGTTTGGGTTTGACCTTCGGAGAGCAACAGCAACATAGCAATCAAGTCAGGTTGGGTTTTCTGTCGCTTGCCACCAGGAGTCTTAACAGAAACATCCAGTTATTTCTGATACACCTTGAAGTTGTCTCTTGTTTCGTCTACTCCAGGTCCCCTAGGTGATATCTGCTGTTCTACTGCTATTGCTGTTAGTTCTGGCATTGGTGCAATAACACCAATGTCCCCACAAAGTAGGTACTTCTCTTAAGTTGTCAAGCCAGCAAGCATCACTCCTACGGGCATTGCCGTCTCTGGCTGTATCGTACCTATAATAGAGTGAGGCGGAAACCTTGCTCACGCTTTGTCCCTGTCGCACTCTGCCTTCTCAGCGTGAGAACTGTTGCTTCTGCCTCACAGAGACCCTATGAAATCACTTCAGCAGGTCCTGTCCACAGGCCTTCCAGCCATGTGATGTAACCCCGAGCTAGTGAATCTTGGCATTCAAGGATTAGAGCCCATCTAGACTTCCCTTATCCCCGCCCCCCGGGTCTCTGGGGGGTGTTTATGACAACATCTCTCCTTCTACAGCCAACACCCTTTCATGAAAATGGAATTGTGACGAGAAGCAGAGAAGAAAACAGCACCAACAGGCTGAAAAGGCATTTCCCTGAACATTAAATAACTGAAATGTTAAAATAAAAAATTTTAAAACCATAGTATCCTAACACAGGAAGAAATCTGAGTGATCAAGGTAGTGCCAAGGAGCCATTTTATCTTATTTTGCTTTTATTAAATGAGTAAATGCAAAAGAACATTCATTATATATATTTACGTCTGTATTTGACAGAACACATGGAAAGAACTTCACGTACTCATCACTCTTTTGAAGAACCTTGCATAAAGGGCACATACCTTCAGCTTTGTTAGTAATGAAAACTTATTTTGCAAAGAAGTGGTGGCAATTTAAATTTCCACTTGCAGACTACTAACCATAGCAATACATTCTTACCAAGATTTCATATTTTTAAAATATTTAGTTTTTGCCAATGTAAAGGAAGTAAAATACTATCTTATGGATTTGCTTATATTTTATGATTACAAAATGAGATTGAATGACTTTTCACGTGCTTATTGAACACTTGTGATTTTTTTTTCTTTGAAGTACCTATTTAGACTATTTTTGTCAATTTTTCCTGGCAGGGAAAAGGTGTGTGTGTGTGTGTGCTCATGACAGCATTGCTTTTTAAAAAAAAATTTTATTTATTTATTTGTTTGGGCTGGGTCTTATTTGCAGCAGGCAGGCTCCTTAGTTTCAGCAGGCGGGCTCCCTAGTTGTGGCATGAGAACTCTTAGTTGTGACATGCCCTTGGGGTCTAGTTCCTTGACCAGGGATTGAACCCAGGACCCCTGCATTTGGAGCATGAAGTCTTAACCACTGCACCACCAGGGAAGTCCCCCTGATAGGGTTTTTGTATTTCATTATTTTTTTAAGTATTCTATGTATATTCTGTATATCAATCCTATGTCAATTATATGTTCTGCAAACATTGTATTCACATTTGTGATTTGTCTTTTCTCCCTTTTATAATAATAACGTTTAACACTTTTGATGATCCCACAATATTTGAATGAAGCAAGTGAGGCCAAAGTTACATTAAATCTATGTATCACTTGAGAAGTGATATTCTTCAATCTTGTATCTCTCAGTCATGAATATTAGGTATTTTTCACTATTTACTTAAGTCTATGTTACTGTATTTCAATAAAATTTTATAATTTCCTCATAAAGCTCTTGGTCATTTGATGTTATATCTATTCATATATCATATATTATAATTTTTGGTAGTACATAAATTTGCATTTTATTGTCATATATTAATTTTATATCTAGGAATTTTCAAAAGGCTTTTTTAGTTAATTATTATTTATTTGTAGGTACTTTTGAATTTTTTTGTTTATAATTGTATCTCCTGAAAAAAATGGCTATTTGGTGTTCTTTCTCTCCTCTCTTCTGTCTTTTTTTTCCTTTTGTTGTGCCTTTTTTCATGGCTCAGACGCCAAGACAATGTTGCATAGAAGTGGTGGCATCTGATATCCTTGTCTTGTTCTTAATCTTGAAAAAAATATTTTTAGTGTTATACATTAAGTATAATATAAATATGCCCTGGTTTTTTTTTTTTTTTTGGTATCTGTTCTTACATCAGTTACAGAAAATTCAATTATATTCTTATTTTACAAAGAATATTTATCTTGAATTGATCCTGATGTTTATCATTTTCCTATATCTTTTAGTATAAACACTTTAAATTTGGTAATGTGGTAAAATGGAAAAATTCTTTCTAAATTTAGTCTACTCTTACATACCAGAGAGAAATACAAATTTGATAATTTTATTATCTTGTTCTATATCCATAGATTTGGTTACTATTATTTTGTTTAGAATTTTGCATCTATGTTTATGAATTAGACTGTCTTTTAATTTTTTCTCTTAAATATTCTAGTTTGGGTATCAAGGTTATGCTAATGTCATAAAATGAGGCAGAGGCATCCTTTGTTATTTTTCAGAGGAGTCTGTCTTGCTTGAAACTATTTTTTCCTTGAAAGTTTGAGAGAACTCATAAGTAAAGCCATCTGAGTCTTGTATTCTCTTTGTAGAATATTTTTCACTATTGATTGTGTCTTTAATAGGTATAAGGTGTTTGGGCCTGGGATTTCTAGGAAGCAGAATCATCTTAAACATTTCATTCACAAGAAGCAAGAATGAGGGACAAAAGGAATGAAATAGAAAACGACAAGGACAGAAGCCAATACTTGGATATATTAATGATTTAGCCTCTGTTAAGTGCTTCTGTTGGCTGATTTCACAAAACAGTCCCTGAGAATCTATATAACCACATCATACCATCAACTCGGTAGATTCAGAAGGTACAGTTGACAAAATTTAATAACTGTTCATGATAAAAATTCTCCATAAACTAGAAATAGAGAAAAGACCCCCCAATTTAATGAAGACCATCTACAAATACTTATAGCTAACATTATACACAGTGGTGAAGACAGAACTGCCTAAGATGTGGAAAAGGCAAGGATGAATACCCTCATCACTTCTATTCAGCATTTTGCTATTGCTCCCTGCCAGGGCAAGAAGCAAGAAAAAGAAATAAAAGTCTTAAAAATCAGAAAGCAAGAAACAAATCATTTTATTTACAAATGACCAGATGGTGGAGAAAATCTATTATATTTCTCTTTATTTATGAAAATAATTTTAAAATGAAATAGAAAATCAATACTATTTACAATGGCATTTAAAATATAAAATACTTGGGAATAAAGTCAACAAAATAATCCACGATACCAGTACACCTAAAACTATGAACACCTGCAGGGAAAACGACTGAAATAAATGTGAATAGATATGCCACATTCATAGATTAAAGACAGGAAATCACAAAAATACCAGTTCTTCTCAATATGATGATAGTTGCAATACAATACTATTAATAATCTTAGCATTTTTTTTTTTAGAAATTAGCAAAAGGATTCTAAAGTATACATGGAGAAGTAAAAGACTAGAATACCTCATCTGTCTTTTCTGGCTAGATAGATCTTACACCTTCTCACTCAGTTATTCATCTCTGCACTTCTCTATTGTATTTTTATTTCTTTGCCATATTCTATAAAATTTATTTATCTTATCAGCAAATCTAATTTATTGTTAAACCCAATCCCAGAGTTTTTAATTTAAATTATTACATTATTATATATCATTTTTTTCTAGAAGTTCAATTTGATCTCTCTTGGAATCTGCTGGATAATTTTTTTTTTTTTTTTTTTTTTGCGGTACGCGAGCCTCTCACTGTTGTGGCCTCTCCCGTTGCGGAGCACAGGCTCCGGACGTGCAGGCTCAGCGGCCATGGCTCACGGGCAGGCCCAGCCGCTCCGCGGCATGTGGGGTCTTCCCGGACTGGGGCACGAACCCGTGTCCCCTGCATTGGCAGGCGGACCCTCAACCACTGCGCCACCAGGGAAGCCCTGGATAATTTTTAATAGACTTTTCTTCTTAAGTCATATATTTAATTCCTTCATTTATTTTATGAAACATTTTAAATATATTGTTTATTTCATACTTCCAGAATTTGAAGACTTTGTATGTCAAATTCAGCTGTCAGTTAATTTGCTGGTTCTCATATATGATACCATGTTATCTTGTGTATTTTGAGTTTTGACTGTAAGCTCATATATCTTGGAATATTACCTGTGGGAATTGTTTTGAGATCTAAAACTAAGTTCCATCAGAGAAAATTTATATTTGCTTCTGCCAGTACCTCAGGGCACTACCAGCTTGAGATCACTTTGAAATAAATTCTCAGCTTGAGGTATTTTGGTCCAGCCAGATAATGTGAATTCAGGGTAGTTATAGTTACAAATTCGCAGGGGAAAGTACTTTTCCCCTCTTATAAGTGCTATGCTTCATGAAAGACAATTTTCTTTATAGTTCCCTGAAAGGAGATGAAATTTTTCTATTCCCTCATGACACTGGCAATGTAATCCTTTAATGCTTCAAATTATGTATCTCTCCTATTAAACAGTGCCATTGGCAGACTCAACTTTGTTTCCTGTACCTCGGCAGAGTATGATATTAGAAAATGTTGATCAAGTTCACCCAGCTTTGAAAATATGCTCAAGGTCAAAGACCATTTTAATGGTATACTTATCTTTCTTACTTTGTGCCTCTGAGTAAGAAGCCTCAGTCTACAAACCTCCCCCACTGCTGATGTACCATGATGAGGATGAGGGATCCTGAGGTGAAGTCACTTTGCTAGCCTATGAGTAGCATGGTATGGGTGCCAGGTGCCTTAGCCTGTGTTTCTGAAGAAATAGAGCCTGAGGCAAAATAATAAATGCAAAATTCTAAGTGAAAGAAGCCAGACTGAAAAGCCTACATAGTGTATGATTCCAACTACATGACATTCTGGAAAAGGCAAAACTATGGACACTGTAAGAAGATCAGTGGTTGCCAGGAGTTAAGGAAGATGGATGGTTGAAACATGCAAAGCACAGAGGATTTTTAGGGTAGTGAAAAATACTCTGTATGTTACTATCATGGTGGATACAGGTCACTCCAGATTTGTCCAAACGTATAGAATGTACAACACCAGGAGCGAACCTTAATGTAAACCACGGGCTTTGGGTGATAATGATGTGTCAATATAGGTTCATCAGTTGTATCAGTTGTAAGCTGTACTACTGTGATGCAGGTATTGATAGTAGGGGAGGTGTGCATGTGTAGGATCAAGGAGTATATGGGGAATCTCTGTCCTTTCTGCTCAGTTTTTCTATGGTCCTAAAATTGCTCCAAAAAATAGTTTAGTTTTTTTTAAAATGAGGGTGTCTATTACAGAACCTTCCCAGCTTCACAACAACCCAGCTTCTCTCAGGGAAAGGGAATTCCTAAAGTCCGCAGGGGAGAAGAGCAGCGTCTTGCACGCGGGATGCTCCTTGCTGCCGCATTAGCAGGTCCCGAGTTTTTCCCATGGCTTTTTGCTGCTGGGATGAGCAGTTGAAGAATGTCACTTTTGATCAGATGCTGCACTGTTTGAGCAGAATGCCTGAGAAGATGTGAAGGGTCAGTACAAAGCTTTGTGAGAGCTGCACACCAGGAGTCAGCATGCCCGCCCACCTTCCAGCAGAGGGTGTTCATGGGTTAACCTAGCATTATGGCCTCATTAATGGATCTTCCCTACAATTTTTTTTCCAGTTTTTAAATTGTGGTAAAATGCACATAGCATAAGACTTACCACCTTTAACCATCTTTAAGTGTACGGTTCAGTGGTCATAAATAGATTCATAATGCTATGCTACCATCACCACCATCTATCTCCAGAAGACCTTGAATCTGGTAAAACTGAAACTCTATACCTAAAAAAGAATAACACCCCATTCCTCCAACCATCCAGCCTTGAGCAACAACCCTTCTCCTTCTACTTTCTGACTCTATGATTTTGACGACTCTAAGTACCTCATAAAAGTGGAATCACACAATATTTGGATTTTGTGTCTCGCCTATTTCACTTAATGTCCTCAGGGTTCATCCATGTTGTAGCATATGTCAGAATTTCCTTCCATTTTTTAGCTGAGCAGTATTCCACTGTGGTAAATACCATGTTTGCCTATTCATTCATTTATCAATGCGTACCTGGACTGCTTCTACATTTTAGCTATTGTGAATGATGCTGCTCTGAAGATAAGTGTACAAATGTATCTTCAAGACCTTGCTTTCAATGCTTTGGGGTATATACCCGGAAGTGAAAGTGCTGGATTATATAGTAATTCTATTTTTAATTTTTTGAGTAACTGGAATACTATTTTCCACAGGAGCTAGAAAAAAATCTTACATTCCCACCAACAGTGCACAAGGATTCCAATTTCTCCACATCCTTGCCAACACTTGTTATTTTCTCTTTTTTTTTAAATCCATCATGGTGTTAGGTGGTATCTCATTGTAGTTTTAATAGTAGTGATTAGTTATGTTGAGCAGCTTTTCATGTGTTTATTGGCCATGTGTATATCTTTTTGGAGTAATTTCTATGCAAGTCTTTTGCCATTTTTGCATTGGATTTGTTGTTGAGTTTTAGGACTTCTCTATGTATTCTGGATATTAATCCCTTATCAGATATGCGATTTACAAATATTTCCTCCCATTATGTGGGTTGACTTTTACTCTGTTGATCAGGGCTTTTGATATACATTAAAAATTTTTTTTTATCAAGTCCAATTGTATATTTTATTCAGTTGTCTGTGTCTTTGGTGTCACTTCCAAGAAATTATTGCCCATCTAATGTTGTGAATCTTTTACTCCGTGTTTTTTTCCTAAGAATTCTATGCTTTTAGCTCTTACATTTAAGTCTTTGATCCATTTTGAGTTAATTTTTGTGTATGGTGTTAGGTAAGTGTCAAACTATTCTTTTTCATGTGATACTGTTTTCCCAGAACCGTTTGTTGAAAAGACTTTCCTTTCTCCATTGAATTATCTTGGTACCTTTGTCAAAAATCATTTGACCATATGTGCAAGAGTTTATATCTGGGTTTTCAGTTCTGTTCCATTGATTAATATATCTGTCTTTATGCAAGTACCACACTATTTTGATTATTATAGCTTGTGGTGAGTTTTGAAATTAGGAAGTGTGAATCCTCCAGGTTTGTTCTTATTTTTCAAGATTGTTTTGGATATTTGAGGCCCCTTGAGTTCCATATTAATTTTAGCATGGGATTTTCAATTTCTACAAAAAACAGAATTGGAATTTTGGTAGAGATTGCATTGAATCTGCAAATCACTTTGTACTGACATCTAAACAGTAAGTATTAAGTTATTGATGTCTTAACAATATTGCCTTCCAATTCATGAACATGGGATGTGTTTCCATTTTGTATGTCTTTTTTAATTTCTTTCAGTAGCATTTCAGAGTTTTCATTGAACAAATTTTTCACCTCCTTGGTTAAATTAATTCTTAGGTATTTTATTCTTTTTGATGCTACTGTAAACAAAATTATTTTCTTTATTTCCTTTTTGGATTATTCATTGTTTGTGTATAGAAAAGTAACTGATGTTTTGTGTGCTCACTTTGTATCCTAATATTTTGCTTATTTATTTATTAGTTCTAATAATTTTTTGTGGAATTACATTTGACATCCTGAAGTTATAACACACCAATTTGAATTTATACCAGCTTTACATCAATAACATACAAAAACTCTGTTTCTTTACAGCTAGCTCCATCCCCACCCCTTTCAGTTGTTGTTGTCACAAAATTATATCTTCATACATTGTGTTTCCAAAAACTTACACTAATGATTGTTTACATGTATTAGTTTTTTAAAAATTATGTAGAAAACAAATTGTAGAATTACACATCAAAATTATAATAGTGCTAGCTTTTAAACTAGTAATTTTTTTTTAGTGTACTAATCTCTTAAATCATCTAGAAAGTAAAAACTGGATTAGTAACCATTGTTATAAAATACTAGATTTTATAATTGCCCGTGCATTTATCTTTACTGAGATCTTTTTTCTTCATATGGCTTCAGTTAGCTGTCTAGCATCCTTTTATTTCAACTTACAGGACTCCCTTGAGCATTTCTTTCAGGGCAGATCTAATGGTAATGAACCTCCTCAGCTTTTGTTTATCTAGCGATGTCTTGATTTCTCCCTCACTTTTGAAGGGCAGTTTTTCCAGATATAGAATTTGTGGTTGACAATCTTCCTTTGTATACTTTGAATATATTGGTCCCTTGTCTTCTAGTCTCCAAAGTTTCTGATGAAAAATCTGCTGACAGTCTTACTGAGGAACTCTTGTATGTGATGAGTTTCTTCTCTCTTGCTGATTTCAGGATTCTTTTTTTTTTTTTTTTTGTCCTTGTCCTTCAAAAATTTGATTATAACGGGTCCCTGGAGGTCTCTTTGAGTTCATCTTATTGGAGTTTGTTGACCTTCCTGTATTCATGTATTTCATGACATTTGAGACGTTTTCAGCCATTCTCTCTTTGAGTTTTCCCTGTGCCCCTTCTATCTCTGCCTCTTCTGGGGCTCCCACAATGCATATGTTGGTCTACTTGATGGGACTCAAAAGGTCCTTAGGCTCTGTTCACTTTTCTTCAATATTTTTTCTTTCTGTTTCTCAAACTTGATCATTTCCTTTGTCCTAACTTCTAATTTGCTAATGCTTTCCTCTGGCAGTTCAAATTTGTATTTGAATCCCTCTAGTGAATTTTTCATTTCAGTTACTATACTTTTCAGCTCCAGAATTTACTTTTTGGTTTCCTTTTAGATTTTCTCCTTATTGATGTTTCTGTTTTATCTATACATAATTTTCTTTCCACATCTTTTTCAGCTCTTTGAGCATCTTTAAGACAGTTGTTTTAAAGTCCTGGTCTAGTAGATCTGCCATCCAGTCTTTTTCTGGGACAATCTCTGTTGATTTTTTTCCTTTGAGTGGGCCATACTTATCTGTTTCTTTGTATGCCTTGGGGTATTTTGTTGAAAACTGGACTTTTGAATCTAATAATGTGGTAACTCTGGAAATCAGATTCTCCCCCTTCTCCAGGATTTGTTGAAATTTTGGGGGTTTGTTTATTTTTAAAAATTATTGTTGTAGGCTGTCTTTGTGCTGCAGATCAGCCTGAAGTGTGAATTCAAGGTCATCTCAGGTCTTTTCTGAGACTGCTGCTTTCCCTAGGCACATATAGTACTTTCTAATTTCTCCCATTTATGAAGTTGCTTTTGAATGTCCTAGTTGCTACTGTCTGGCTCCCACAAGAGACAAAAGAGAAAAATAAAGGGAGTGGGAAAGGATGTCAACCATTTAAATCCCCTGGGAGTCCCTTCAGCTGGAGGAGGAGGAAGTGTGTGTAACAATTGGGGTTTGGGGTGCAACAGTAGCCACCTGCCTCTTTGTCCTCATGTCTGAGATCAGAAACAGGAACAGGCAGTCAGAGCACAGATCTCCGATATTTGGAGGACAAGGTCCTTTTTGCCCACCCTGGCTCCCGCGAACTGCTTTTGGACCACATGCACAGCCACCTGTCACAGGGCCAGGCAGTGGGAGGTGGTAGCTGCTACTGAGCTAAGAGCTGAAATTGACCAGAATTAACCATCATTTACCATCCAAGCTTTCCCTTGGAAATTTTAGGCTTTTAATGGACTGCAGAGTTCCAAAATCATTCCAACAGACAGATTCTGCCAGTGAAATTGTCGAGGTGGGGAGGCGGATTCTTGGAGCTTCCTACTCTGCCATCTTCCCAGGATCCCATTCCCTCTATGTTTTTGAGTGTGTGAGTGAGTACATCGCCCACTACATTACTATGTCCCTTGAAAAATAAGCCATACAACAATTTTTGAAGCTAAGTATTATGAAAATTTTCATTTCTGGTGTGAGATTGCTAGGTTTTTAAAATAGGTAATCGAAGTTTGAAACTGGTTTTGTTTTTCTTTTGGCTTTGGTCACTCAGAGCCAAGTTTTCAGCCTTATTTAGTGGAAAAAAATGTAGAACTTAATGTCTATTTTTCATAATCTGTATATTTTACTCCAGTTTTATACTTTTTAGTCTATCAATATATTTTCTGGCTCAATTTTACTTTCAGTTTTATTGTGTTTTCTATATTTTTATAAGTTGTCTCAGTCCTTTGTGAAATGAGGCAGTCTACATACACGTACATAAAAGGAGCCTTACATTTTACTTCAGGGCCAATTTATGGCTGGGCTCTCACCCTTCAACTGTGATGTAAACCATACACAATCAAGCGGCCGTGGGGGGAAATGCTCTACAAATACACTTCTTCATCTGCCAGGTGTTATTCTAGGCACATTTATATCTTACAAATTTGACCTTCACACAATATTTACCAACAAATTAGGTATTTTTCTTTACATTTTACAGACAAGACACCTGATGATCAGAGAGCTTAAGTAACAGTAAATTCTAACTGACTCTATAATACAAGCTCATTTCAATACATGGGACTGATATTTCTCTAGACAAGACCTGAGGAAATGCTTATTATAAAGAGAGTCTATTGAACTCAGATGAATAACATGCTATTTTCCCATGTTATTCTTGGAATGTGTGGACTTTTATTATAACTCTGCACCTGAAGTATGCAAAGCATCACCCTAAGCAGAATAAGATAAGAGTAAGATGTCTATTTCCTTTTGTACTGTAGGGAAAAAAGAGTTTGGTTTGATAATACAAATAAAATTCTGTGAAAAATCACCCAGTGGGCCCTTGGAGTCTTCTCGTAGTAACAAAATATTCCCATACTAATAAATCCATCAGTGCTCCCAGAGAATGGGTTAAGTACAGTCACTTTGAAAACTGCTCCAGCGTCTGCTCATGAAGTAGAAATTGATTTGAAAATAGAGGTCAGTTTTTAATCTAATATTTTATGGAATAATTCTATTTGAAGTATTTCTCACGAAAACTAAGGTGATTTATTGCATATACTCAACCAAAGCTGCAGCTACAGCCACAATTTACTGTCACACATTTGAGAGTCTGAACTGTGATACAGAATGCATCTTTCAGCACCACATTCAGGGTATATTTATTTGTTATAATTTTTTTAAGTCTAAAAGAGATGACCAATTTCAGCAAATTGTTTAGCACTACTCTGTGAAAGAAGGTGTATCACCTTTCCATTTTTTATTATTATAACTGAATCTATTTAAACGGAGAAGCAAAATTAGGTGGGGTAATTCGTGTCCTTTTCTTTATACATTAACTTTACCATAACCAGCCACAGAGATAAGAGCCTAAATATTACCTCTCTCTCATATATCATCTTATTTTCCTGTCTCTGATTACCATAGAGAACAATCTCCTGACCTTGACTTTATTAGTCCCGATTTCTACTGACTGAGCTATACAATCTGAACTGTTCCCATCTGTTTGCATTCCTACGGTTCAATTACCCTCCAGGAATAATCGAGTAAATGAGAGTTTCTCATAAGGGATCCCCTTGGAGCTAATGCCCACATAACAGTCCCAGAGATGTTGCTGGAAATATCAGGAGGGTAATGAGTGAGGGGGTGGAGCGTGGTGACTGGAGATCAGACTGGAGTTCCTCAGTCTGCTGCCACCAAAGGAAGAAGTACTTCTCCTTTTTCCACAAAGCAGAGCAATGCATATTGCACTTATTACTGAGAGCTTGGCAATTGGTCTTATTAGGGAAGGAAAGAAAAATATAACTTTAAACTGAAAATCACATATTTTTCCTGGAGCCTGTTGGCCATAAATGTTCCCAGAGGTGAGGCCTTCTCTCTCCCTTGCTTGTAGCCGACCTCCATGTTTCAAGGGCCAATTTCTCTCGCCTTCACTGGAATCCTGTTTGACCTTCTTCTCTCACGTCAGGATCCAAAACCAAACTCTCCTTAACACCAACTATAATAAGGATTCTTCTCAACCCCAGGACAAGGCTCCATCCTTCCTGCTCCAGGATAGATGGAGAGAATTCCATCTCCCTCAAAGGGACCGTCACTCCCACCTCAGCCCTCATGCCTACATTCATAGAGTGGTCTCATGTCCTCTAAAGCCCAGAAGGACAGTCACTGGAATCAATAATACATGCCTTAATGTCTAAATTACTCAATCTATTGGGACACAGGAGTCAGCAAGAACCTCCACTGAGATTAGTTATAATTCTAAGTATTTGAGGACTGATTTTGAATTACTAATTTATATTAGTAAGCAATCTATGACAAAAACATAAAAGTGAATTTGTATTACTTCACAAATCTAGAGACTGTTCATTTACATAGGTAAATACTTTTCTTACATTAGCCTCACTTAAAAAGTTCATCAGTTTCTGCTTGACAAATAAGGTCATCTATACCATTTTCCTAAGTGGGAGGGAAATCCAAAAGGGAAGGGGTATATGTATATGTACGGCTGATTCGTTTTACTGTGCAGTAGAAGCTAACACAACATTGTTAAGCAACTATACTCCAATAAAACTTAATTTAAAAAAAGTTCATCAAGTGTCATGTTAAAATTCAGAAAATATTTTGTTTCTTCAAATGCCCATTTTCAAGTTTCAATCCTTTGAAGCTTCTAATTCCAGCCAATACGTAGAAGCGTGTGTCAGCTTTAAAATGGCATTTAGGGCTTCCCTGATGGCACAGTGGTTAAAAATCCGCCTGTCAATACAGGGGACACGGGTTCGAGCCCTGGTCTGGGAAGATCCCACATGCCACGGAGCAACAAAGCCCGTGTGCCACAACTACTGAGCCTGCGCTCTAGAGCCCGCGAGTCACAACTACTGAGCCCGCGAGCCACAACTACTGAAGCCGGCGCGCCTAGAGCCCGTGCTCCGCAACAAGAGACGCCACCACAGTGAGAAGCCCGCGCACCGCCATGAAGAGTAGCTCGCCGCAACTAGAGAAAGCCCGCGTGCGGTAACGAAATTGAAGCACTTGTTTTCTCTGTCCCAACCTTTCCTGGTGATGTGACAGGTCCTAGTCTTTCAGAAGTAGAAAGTTAATCCCCTTTAGGACTGGTCGGTTGCCTATCATGTTTGTTTGACTTCATTCAGTGTTCCCAGTGAGCCAGAGGAAGAGGAATGAGGAGAGAGAGTACCAAGGGAGAGCACAGCTCAACTGGTGGATATGGTCTAGGGTCATAAAGAGCACTTCCGTAAGCCGTGGTCTCCAGGATTTGGGGTCATGTACGCATGAGAAAACTTTGGAAGCACACCCTCAGTGTGCTATATTTTAAAAAATAATTCAAAAATGAATACACTACTGTGTTGATTCATTATATAGTTAACAGGCATATATAAAAATAGAAACGACAGGATGAGATAAAGGTAAGTAGAATTGTACAACATGGTGAAGGTGCTTAATGCCACTGGATTGTACACTTAAAATGGTTAGAATGGTAAATTTTATATATTTGATCATAATAAAAAAATGTTGACATAAGTAGAAATAGTATTCAAACATATCAGTCCAGAATACCTGGTGTGCCCTGTGGTGATGGCTGGAGCGATGAGAGAAGTTTAAAGACAGAGTGAACATACCACAGTCCTGGTCCCCTCTATTAAAGGCCAGACCTCCCATGAGACAGACTTCCTTCAGGAAACATCTATGACATAGGAGCGAAACCAGCTATGTGATCTTGTGCAAGTCACTTAAACACCCTGATGTTAGGTTTCCTAATTTTTTTAATGGGAGGTAAGAAATGTTTACATTTATCTACATCAAATATGTACTAGGGTAATTTACATGAAACATTTCATAAACCCATGGGTACAGATGGTTACTAGACTTATTGTGGAGATTATTTTATAATGTGTGCAAATGTCTAATCACTATATAGTACACCTGAAACTAACATAATATTGTATATCATCTATATTTCAAAAAAATGTATAATCTTCAGAATAGCTTCATAATATAGGTTATTATTCAGATGTTTTAATGAAAAAACGAAGGTTAAGTTAGGTAACTTATCTAAGATCACTGGTTCAAAGAGGGCAGACTCAGGATCTGAATCCATGTCTCTTCTTTCAGCGCAAATCCTTATTCCACCCCCTATAGGTGACAGGAGGTATACCCACCGGCAAGGGTTTTTGTGAAGATCAATCAGAATGATCAAGGGAATGTATTATGCACAGTTACTAGACAGAATAGATCCTTTTTGAAAACTTTCTAGCAGACAGTGTCTTCATAATACACTGCATAAGAAGTAAGTTAATAAATAAATGAAGATTTGGGTTTTCCTTAGGGAGCAAATTAAGGGTGACATTAAAGGCAAATTAATCTCTCTCTCTCTCTCTCTCCCTCCCTCCCTCCCTCTCTCCCTCTCTCTCCCCCCTTCTCTTTTATTCTCTACTCCCTCATACACACACACATAATAACAATCCTGAGCAATTAAACCGTGAAACCATGGATAAAAGAATAACTGGGGTAATAGAACGGGGCTGGAAATGGAAATGTGACTTCTTTGTTTTACATAGCAGAACACTTGAGACTCAGTGATTTTGAATGACTAACCAAGGTCACATAACTCATACGTAGAAGAATTGAGTTTAGAAGCCAGTCTTCTGACCTCCAGGCAGTGTGCTCTACGTCATACCCTCTGCCCTATAAAGAGTAGTAGATAAAAGAGTAACAGAGAGAAAAAAAACAATAGAGAAGATAGTTCACAAAAGGACAAGGGTCTAAGTGGAAGAAAGGAGAGGTCCCTACTGACAGGTGTCATTTATTAGAAATGGCAAGGCTCTTCTTTGCAGTAGATGACGTGGAATCTCCTTTTCTCCAGTTGCCACCGTGTGTCTTCTGGTTGCTTTTTTTTTTTTTTTTTTAGATGTTGGGGGTCGGAGTTTATTAATTAATTAATTAATTTTTGCTGTGTTGGGTCTTCGTTTCTGTGCGCGGGCTTTCTCTAGTTGTGGCAAGCGGGGGCTACTCTTCATCGCGGTGCGCGGGCCTCTCACTATCGTGGCCTCTCTTGTTGCGGAGCACAGGCTCCAGACGCGCAGGCTCAGTAGTTGTGGCTCACGGGCCCAGTTGCTCTGCGGCATGTGGGATCCTCCCAGACCAGGGCTCGAACCCATGTCCCCTGCATCGGCAGGCTGATTCTCAACCACTGCACCACCAGGGAAGCCCTTCTGGTTGCTCTTGAGTAGCAAGATGCACAGCTTGTTGTGAACTACCTGCCTTAGAGTTTCTTCATTTCACTCTTTACCTATTCAGGGAAGACAACAAAAATGCATTACATTAAGTTAAATTAATGTTGGAATACAAGTCTCCATGAGTCTCTTGCATTTCTGTGCATCTTGCTAGGAGAGGGACTATGTTCGTACCGTCTCTGAAAGGATGCTATATAGGAAGAGCCTTGGAAGAGAGAGACTATGTGTCCCTCCAAAGCACCGAGCAGGCATGCTTTCCGGCCATTACAAGTGATTCGGGTTCCTAAAGCCCAGGGTTGCTCTCCTGTTACACATCCCGCTGAGTGTAGACACTGCCTGGCTCTCTCCGCTTTGTCCAGGGTAAATTAGCCATGGACACAACCAGCATAAATGCTGGTACTCTGACTCCAAGTAACAAACTGTCCTTGTCTTTGATCCACAAGTCCTACATCTTCTGCCTGCATCAGTGAAACAGGACCTGTCCTGGACCAAAGCATGTAATGGTAGGTGACACCAACAAGGGTGCCCTGCATTGCAGGGGGTTAGTGAGAGCAGAGTAACCTGGCAGGAAGGGGACAGTGGAGGAGGTTAGCTAGTTTTTACAACGCTATCGGTCTTTATCAGGGGCTAAAACTGAGCTCTCTCTCAGCTGGTATGGAATCATCAAGTCTCTCATTTCAAATGACTGTGAATCAAGGTCAGGTCAATCGTGCAGCCTGCCTGTAATGACCAGGTAATTTACATGTTGGTAAGTAAATGGCAAAAAGTGATTGCAACAAGAAGAAAGTGAATCACAATTTATTATTTCTTTTACCACCATTCAGGCATTCTGACCTATGAGTGGAATGCCATGTCAGAGGGAATTAGACTCCACTGAGAAATGAGAAAAATAGAGTTTTTACTACAGGACAAGATGCTTTGAAGTCTTAAGTGATGATTGTTACTGTATTTTAAAGAAAATGGACGTTAATCTTAACATGAAAGTGTGAATAGAAATTATCTCTGAAAATTAGCATATAAAAGAAGTTTAAATGACTGAAAACTTTCCTCTTGAGAATTTATTCTGAATGTCATGTTAGTGAATTTTATTTGATAATCTCTTACACTATTTTAGTTGTTAAATACCAAATAGTGTTCTCAAAGGCTTTTAAAAGTGTGTGTAGTGGGGCAGTGGCTTGAGTTCATGGCATTTCAATTTAGCGTTCTTTCACTAAAGATATGGCGTACTTTGAAATTACCATTCTGTCATTCACACGTACAGTTTTGTCATTCTGCCTGGATAAATGTCAAGAGAAGGCACGCCCTTTTCATCATACTGAATTTTCCCATATATGACAATTAGCCTCCATAATCTGTGAATCATCACTTGTTCAATGAAGTAGTCTACTGTGTCCTTTTATGATTTGTCTAGTTGTCCTCGTATTTCAGTGTATAAAGTCTGATTCAGTGACCACCCTACCAGGGGTCTTTGTAATGTATCACTTGGAAGAAGAGTATAAAATCTATTTACAGTCAATGTGTTGTACAGGGTTGTAAGATTAGGTGAGATGCGAACAAATATTTATTCCACATGTAAACTTTTTTTAGAGAAAAGAAATGAAAATCAAAATGCTATCAAATTCGATTTTGTAGAATATTTGCTTGATTTTTGTGACAGACTAGTATTTTCTTCCATAAGGCAAATATCACTAATCTGAAAAGAATCTGACAAAAAGAAAAAAGCCTTCTGAAATTTCAGCCCTGGGCTTACAGATCTCTTTTCCTTTTTTCATCCATGGATTCTCAGCAGCAACTGAAACCTCAACTAGAAATTTGTTAGGAAGGAGGTAGAGGTTAGTTACTGTGCCTGAGTATCAGGAAAATATATGATGTTTGAAGCAATTTGTAATTTTAAAAGATGCTTCAGGTTTTAACGTTTCATGAGTGCTTTTTTTTTTGCCATTTATCCAGCTGTGGTTTTGTGTTTACAGCAGTGAAATGTTTTTCTCAGGCTGAATCCTGAACAGAAGAATGAAATTCTGTTCTGCTTTGCATTTGTGAGAACTGCAGTTTGGGAGATGTTAATCACCTGGCATAAAGCACTCTCTAAAAATACCATTTTGAATAAGAAATGTAGCCCTTTATCACGTACATAAAGACATTTGGGGCGTGTTTTGGTATCTAATACGAAAGTACCAGGTGACAGATAATACATTACTTTTCAATTTGAAGAAGGTTTTGTTGCATGAAAGTGTATAGTCTCATGTGTCATATTACCTAAAAGGCAATAATAGATGATGAAAATAATCTTTAAAAAATATGTAAAAGTTCTCTGATGCTAAATATACTTTGGGATCTGATAAGGCTTGAGTGAAACAAAACCCCAGGCCCATATGCATTCAGCTTTGTTCTTTCAAAGCCCGAAAGAAGGCTTTGGTTCTCTGGTGGAAATTTCTAAAATCAACTGAGAAAGACTCATGTTTGCTTCAAGGGCCTGAATTGAATATAAAATATGCCTTTGGAATTTTTCTGTTGACCCTACTAATTAAGGCCAATTTGAAAACAGACTCAGATCTCCTTCAGCCTTTTCTGAAGCACCGGGAGTCAGAACTGAACCACTTTGGACTGGGAGTTTGGGGTTAGCAGATGCAAACTATTACATACAGGATGGATAAACAACAAGGTCCTGCTGTATAGCACAGGAAGGTATATTCAGTATCCTGAGATAAAACATAATGAAAAAGAATATAAAAAGATTTTATACATAGATGTATAACTGAATCACTTTGCTATACAGCAGAAATTAACACAACATTGTAAATCAAGTATACTTCAATAAAAAAAAAAAAAAAGAAGAACTGAACCACTTTGGTAAACAAGGTCTACAGGGCAGACCAGCCTGCAGACTTCAGAGTAACACAGAACCCTACCATGCACCCTCAATGCATGCCTACCAGACCACCAGGAAGCCTAAACTGCTTCCAGAGGAAGCGACAAAGAAAGCTGTGAGTGCTGGAAGGTGATTTGACCGAAGGGGCGTGGCCACAGGCTTTGTCCAGTTGACAAATGCTTAGACAGAGGCCCTGTCGAACAATGGTTGCTCCCTGGCACATCCTCCTTTTCTCTCCATGAACAGAGGGCTCTGCCTTTGTGCCTGAGCCATGAGGATGGGGTTTAAAGAAGTTTAGACACAGCCCTACGCTTGTTTCTCTCCTTTCACGTGTGTGAGTTATGGTTTGTTTTTATGTCACCTGCAACTGAATATGTTAGGTCCATCATAAATTTATGAGCCTTTCACTTTTGTGTACTAAGAGAGAAAACTAAGAAAGGATGTAGAGTTAAATGACCATGAACAAAGTAAAGTATATCTTATGCAAGGCTTTATTCGTAATGAAAAACAATTTCTTGCTCATACATGCACAAAAACTGTTAACTGTAATAGAACAAAAGCATTCTAGTTGAGCACTTTGGAATTTTCTATTATATTTCTTAGATAAGATATAACTTAGTGTCATTTACTATTGATTTTTATACCTTTTAGTTTCTTTACAATAGCCCATATTTTTTGCCCTATATTTCTTAGGCTTCCTCACATCCTAGACATTTTACAGATCACTACCCATTTCAGCATGATTCTTTTCACTTTGGGAAAAGGTAGGTTGGGAGCAGTATGTACACTTTTTAAAAAATTTTTATTGGAATCTAGTTGATTTACAAAGTTGTGTTAGTTTCTGCTGTACAGCAAAGTGAATCAGTTATACATATACATATATCCACTCTTTTTTAGATTCTTTTCCCATATAGGTCATTACAAAGTATTGAGTAGAGTTCCCTGTGCTATACAGTAGGTCCTTATTAGTTATCTGTTTTATATTTAGTAGTGTATATATGTCAATTCTAATCTCCCAATTTATCCCTCCCCCCCTTTCCCCCTTGATTCCAATCCTGGCACATAAACTACTCCAGCATATCATGAGAATGACCAAAAAAAAGGAAAATTTTAAAGAAGTGACAAGGGCTATTTCAGAACAATAGCATACAACGAAAGGTTTAGCGTTGTCTAGGGAATCGCATCAATATATCTTTATTGAGTGCATAATATGTTAGCTAGTGTTCCAGGTGATGGAGTTTTAACACAGAACAGAACATACAGGTTCTCCATTGCCATAGCTGTCCTTTCAAATGGGGAAAATAAATAAATAAACAGTTATTTAATGTGATACTGGGTGGTTATGATAGCCAGGGAGATAAATGGGTCGGGGTAATGGGATCAAGAGTGGAATGTGGTGAGTTTGTAGGGGTTCCTCTAAATGCCTTGGTCAAAGAAGACTTCTCTGAGGAGGCGGCATTTGATTAGAGAATAAGGAAAGTGAGGAAGCATCTGTGAGGATTCATAGGGAAGATGTGTGCAGTTGAGGGAATAGTAAATGCTCCCGATCAGGGGCATGTCTGATATATTATGGACCAGGAGGGAGACCAGATGGAGTTACAGGGGCCAGATTATGTAGAACCTTTTAACTCAACGTAGGAACTTCAAATTTTATTCCAAAACAATGGGAAGGCAATAGAGGGCTTTGAGCAGAAGAGTGGTAAGATCTGATTTAATATATTTTTACAGTGTTATTGAGGTATAACTGACATACTATAAATTGCCAATGTTAAAAGTGTACAGTGGGATACATTCTGACATATGTATAGACCTGTTGAAACCATTATTGCAACCAATGTAATGAACATGACCTTCTCCCAAAGGAGGTCCTGTATCCCGGGGCAGTTCCTCCATCCTGCCACTCCCCACCATTCTCATCTCCAGGAGGCTACCCATGTTTCTTCTATCTCTAGAGTAGTTTGAATATTCTGGAGTTTGGACATTCCATTCTATAACTGGAATATTACAAAAAGTGTGCACTCTTCTTTTGTCCAGCTTCTTTTTTTTTAAATATCTTTATTGGAGTATAATTGCTTTACAGTGTTGTGTTAGTTTCTGCTGTACAACAAAGTGAATCAGCTATAATATACATATATCCGCATATCCCCTCCCTCTTGCGTTTCCCTCCCACCCTCCCTATCCCACCCCTCTAAGTCATCACAAAGCACCGAGCTGATCTCCCTGTGCTATGCAGCTGCTTCCCACTAGCTATTTTACATTTGGAAGTGTTTATATGTCCATGCCACTCTCTCACTTCGTCCCAGTTTCCCCTTTCCCCCTGTGTCCTCAAGTCTGTTCTCTACGTCTGCATCTTTATTCCTGCCCTGCACCTAGGTTCATCAGTATCGTTTGTTTAGTTTCCATATATGTGTGTTAGCATCCGGTATTTGTTTTTCTCTTTCTGACTTAATTCACTCTGTATGACAGACTCTAGATCCATCATCTCATTACAAATAACTCAATTTTGTTACTTTTTATGGCTGGGTAATATTCCATTGTATATATGTGACACATCTTTATCCATTCATCTGTCGATGGACACTTAGGTTGTTTCCATGTCCTGGCTGTTGTAAATAATGCTGCAGTGAAAATTGTGGTACATGTATCTTTTTGAATTATGGTTTTCTCGGGGTATATGCCCAGTAGTGGGATTGCTGGGTCGTATGGTAGTTCTATTTTTAGTTTTTTAAGGAACCTCCCTACTGTTCTCCATAGTGGCTGTATCAATTTTCATTCCCACCAACACTGCAAGAGGGTTCCCTTATCTCCACACCCTCTCTAGTATTTATTGTTTGTAGATTTTTTGATGATGGTCCAGCTTCTTAACTCAGCACAGTTATTTTAAGAATCATCCACTTTGTGTCACATCAGTAATTCAGTCCTTTTTATTGATGACTAATATTCTATTGCATAAATATTCCACAGTTTATTTCTCCACCTGCTAAAGGAAATTTAGCTTGTTTCCAGGTTTCTTTGCTATTGCAAATAAGGCTTTTATGAATGTTTGTGTACAAGTGTTTCTATGGGCATATGATTTCATTTCTCTTGGGTTAAAACATCTAAGAGTAGAATGACTGAGTCATATGGTAGATGTATATTTAACTTTTTAAGAAACTACCACATTATTCTCCAAAGTACTTGTACTATTATACGTTCCCACCAACAGTGGATGAGGTCTCCCATTTCTCCATGTCCTGCCAACACTTATACTGGTCAGTTGTTTTGTGTTTTGTTTTTAAATTTTGGCCACAATAATTATTTGTTTGTGGTAGCTCACTATGGTTTTAATTTTTATTTCTCTAATGATGGACTAATGATGTTACATATCTTTCATGTGCTTGCTTGCTATCTGTATGTCTTCTTTGGTTAAGAGTTCAAATCTTTCCATTTCTTATAAATTGTTTGTTGTCTTTTTACTGAGTCTCGAATCAAGAACTTGCAGTGAGTAATGCTCACAGGATTCCTATTCCTGAGTGGCCTGATCTGCTTTTTAAAGAATCATCTTAATTGCCATGAGGAGAATTGATTATGTATGTGTCGTGGTGTGTTGGGCCGTAGGGAGCTTTATCCTACTTTTTTCTGAACATAATTAAAATTCGGTTTTAAAATTTATTCTTTTGGTTAAACACCAAGGGCTTCATGAAAGGTGTGGACAGTTGTGTCTCCTTTCAAGTGCAATTATCTAGAGCAGGCCCTAGGTTATCTGAGTTGTTCTTGTCCTGCATCATTGTAGGGATGACTTAGATTTGGACAAGTAAATTTGAGTTGCCTATTTTATATCTATATAGAGATGCTAAGTAAGTTTTTGGAGATGATGAGAAAGAAGTTGGGCAGGTGAGTCTGAAATTCAGAGGAGAGATCGGACAAGGAGTTATGAATTCAGAGCCTTCATGTTACTGGTTATCCTTAAACCCGTAGAACCGGAAGAACTCGCCGAATAGGTTAAGTATAGGTAAAGAAGAGAAGAAAATCAAGAGGTAATCCCTGGGGCACTCCAACTTTTAGGAGTTTGAAAAAGGAGAAGTCAGCAAAAAGACTGTTACCATGGTTAATGGAGGTGGAGGTGGCACTGAGAGGGGGAGAAGCAATAAAAAGTAATTGACTTTTTTGGGGGTGTGATGCCAAGAGCTCACTGAACCACAATTAGTAGGTACATGTTATGCTGTTTGGATATGGAAGAAAGAAAACAGCAGTTAAACAAGTAAAGAAATTATTAAAACGGCACTCCATCTCTAATGGAAGATGTGACAGGGCTGTTTTCAGTTTCCGTAGGCTTGTGTGGGTGCAAATCCTGAATGACAGTCAGCTTTCTTAATGTCTGTGTTTGAAATGAGAAGCAATGTACTTATGAAATAAGCCCATAAACATATGTCGGTTCTGCTGTATGACTTTATGCTATAAGACAGGGAGGTAAATGACTATATTGGATTCCCCAGGGCTCACCCAACTGAGGTTAATGTAATGGAAACTCACGTGCTCAGGTCCAAAGGTCTTATAGCACTGTTGCTATTATAGGTAGCAAGCTGATTACAACTAGTTGAAACATGGCAATCATTTTTCCTGGTCTTCTCTTTCCTATGTGAAGGTTACAGGGCACACAGACCTTACTGTCTTTAAAACTCTTCTCATCATTTCCTATTTCTGTGAAGTTCAGGTTGATAGCCCCACAGATCACTTAGTAAACATTCTTTAACATCAATAAAATACGTACACTATACGTATACGTACACTATAAATGTTAGTTATTTTATGCCCTTTACATTTGCATTTTACTCACTGTATTGTCAAAAAGCAACAGAGGGTTATAGCTGGGTGTCTGATACCTGATATTATTTATGTCAGTAAGTGTTTGTTGAATGAATAAATGAATGAAATAATGAATATTGAATAAGTTCAGCTGAATAAATGCTAGATTTATGGCAGAAACCAAGGTGCCACAAGTTAACCAGGGCCTCAAGTAGATTACTTCACTCATACATATCTATTTCATCTGTAAAAATAGAAAGTTCAAAAGGTTCCTCATAGCTCTGGCCTTTGGTAATGAATGCTCTGATGGCTCATCCTAGCATATTTCTTCGTGCAGCGTTACTTTTAAAATATTAATTTGATAAAATGTGTAATTCTATGCAATAAAATGCAGTGAAATATTAAAAGTTAAGGACAAGTGATCACTTATGTTTCTCATCATTTAAAAAATTTTTTTGCATTATTAGATCAATGGAAGCCATGAAAAATAAAATTATGTCATTCTAAACATGATAGTTTTAATAAAAATGAAAAACATATTAACTTGTTATAGGCGAAAATATTTAGTATCCCATTTAATTCTTACAGTAAAGGTATTTAATGATAAGTACCATTGTTACTTACCTTTTACAATTACAGAAACAGGCACAGAGGAGTTAAGTAAGTGTCCTGAGATTGTGCAGCTAATCAGCAAATGATAGAGCCAGAACTTCAGCTTTGGAATTTCCGACTTGAGATTCTATGCCCTTACATGCTGTTCTATACTGCCTCACAAATACAGACTATGAAAATTTTGAGGATTTATTTTGAAATTAATTTTCTAAACCACTTATTGATGGAAAGTGCATTACTATTACCACTTAAATTCCCATTTTTAAAGTTTTCTTTTACCATACTTTGTGCTTTCTTCTTTTGTGCTACTATATTTATCACCAATTTTTTAAATGCTTGAAATGTAAACTTCTCACTAAAACAAATTAATCAATAACTATCATGTCGTACCACTCAGGACATTTATGCACAGGCTCCGGACGTGCAGGCCCAGCAACCATGGCTCACGGGCCCAGCCACTCCGCGGCATGTGGGATCCTCCCAGACCGGGGCGTGAACCCGTGTCCCCTGTATCAGCAGGCGGACTCTCAACCACTGCGCCACCAGGGAAGCCCTGTGCTTGTCTTTTAAATAGCTACTGAAGGGATTACTCTAGCAATGGAAGGTGAGCAATAGAAAAAGATGAAGACAGAAAGGCTGTCTTAAAGCTGCTATAAAGATTTAGAAACAGTTTGACTGTGATCTCTTGCGTGCATGCTGGGATTTGCACTCATGCAAACTAAGTTTGACTTTCAGGCTGTTTTCCTAAAATAACCCATAAAATGTTGCCTCAAGTTTTGTAACTCCACACTCCCTGGTGGGCCAATGTTATCATATAATGAGGAATATATGTATATGTATAGCTGATTCACTTTGTTATACAGCAGAAACTAACACACCATTGCAAAGCAATTATACTCCAATAAAGACGTTATAAAAAAAATGGACCATAAATAAATGACAGTGAGGGAAAGGTGTGACACCTGGGCAATATCACCTTTTCTGTGACTGTATTCTGGTCCCTGTCTAGGTCACTGTCCCCATTTGCCCAACTAGGGAAATCTCATGTGTCCTCAGCTATTTTACAAAACCAAAAGTACATACCCAGGGATAAAATTTCATCACATGTCTTTATAAATTACTGACGGAGGAAGGAGAGAGAAAGTTGCATAATAGAGTTGGGGAGCACAAATGGGGAAGGCTGGCACAAGAGTGGGACAAACAGGCTTGAAGTAGCAACATCACAAAGTGAGGCTCTTCCACAAGTACAGAAGGAAGAATTGCCAACCTTTGCACAGACCCTAAAACTGCCAAAACATATACTTGCCGAAACGTATGTGTGTGTGCTCCATGAAGGTTTCAGAATTTGTTAATCCTATTCCAGAATTTAGTAAAAAATCTTACCCTGAATTCTCCCTGACAATGTCTTAAGAAATAGACGTTTTAATCATTAGAGTGCTTTTTTAATGCACTTCCAATAGAATGGAAGATGAAAAATGCTAGTGCAAGCATCTGACCAAGTGACACATTTTAAATGCTTGGTCTATAATGTGTATACTGTCTTATAAACATGTCTCCAATCTCAAATTAAACCCATAGAAGAAAACAATATAACTCTTATACCAAAAGTGGCTCGAAAGCTACTTGATAGATTTCCTAGTAGCTGCAGACTGTGGTTGATAAAATATGACTGTACCTCCAGAGTAAACTTCTAAAATCTTAATTTGACTAAAAAAGCAAAAATTATTAATAGTAATAACAATAAGGCTAGACAAAGAATACTAGAGATGACTTTTCTTCATCAGCGTCTAGAGAGAAAGAGATGGCACTGCCAAATTGGGTAATTAGGGGAGAATTAAGAGTCTATTTACAGCAAGTGTGAGCACAGTATAAGAAAATACAAGGGATAGGTCAGTACCCCCTGGCTGGAAGCAGCAGTGGGTGGTTACCACCTACAGGCTTGAAAAGCCAGGGAGAAGGAGTATTCTCTGGACCAGAGACAGAGAGGGCTTTGTGGACAGGGCCACCTGACTCCAACTGAGGGACACAGCCAGCCTCTGGTAGGTCTCAGGGAGGGGACGAAGACCTCTGAACTCATTATCCTCTGTTCCTACAATCTCCTACTGGGCTCTGCAATGGTGGAATGAAACTGCAAGTTAGAG
The DNA here is from genome assembly GCF_003676395.1 of Aethalodelphis obliquidens. Taxonomy (NCBI): domain Eukaryota; kingdom Metazoa; phylum Chordata; class Mammalia; order Artiodactyla; family Delphinidae; genus Aethalodelphis; species Aethalodelphis obliquidens. Next base: position 5,531,184 of record NW_020837961.1, on the reverse strand, counting down.
AGGAAAGGAGGCTGTGATGAAATTCTTGCCGGTGCACCTTCTGGGCACGGAGAAGGGTGGAGAGTGGGGCGTGGATCCCAAGGGACAAGTATGAGATAGCAAGCAAGCCTGCAAATACATTTGCAACTCAAATGAACACATGAAGTCTTTATTACTGAAAGTCAGAAATTCCAAGGCAGGAAGAAAAGCCTAAAAGTCAGTGAAATGTTAACTAATTATAAGAAAAACAGTCAATTAATTAACAGGGAATGAATAATTAATAAAGAATGTTTTTTAAAAACTTTAAGGAAACTGATGGCGGATTTTCCTTTTGGCGAAGTGGAGTAGGACTATTATTGTGAAAGAAAGAATATGACCAAAGGTAATTTTATACGTGGATCAATATGAAATCTGAGACGTTTTGTCAATTACGTGTATATTCTTAGAATACTTGAGGTTGGTGAGCTTCCCACTTTTAATGTGAACATAGTCACATAGGACAGAATTGTGGGAATGAACAAAATCGCTTACATTTCAGTTTTATGAGTTCAACTGCTGTACACTAAGAGCTTATGCTGACCTGACTTTATATAATGTAAAAATACTGTATGACATCACTTATATGTAGAATCTAAAAAATACAACAAACTAGTGAATATAACAAAAAAAGAAGCAGACTCACAGATACAGAGAACAAACTAGTGGTTACCACTGAGGGGAAGTGTGAGGGGAAGGGCAAGATAGGGGTAGGGGATTAAGAGATACAAAGTAATTGGTATAAAATAAGCTACAAAGATATATTGTTCAACATGGGGGATATATGCAATATTTTATAATAACTATAAATAGAATATAACTTTTAAAAATTGTGAATTACTATATTGTACACCAGTAACATATAATATTGTACATCAACTATACTTCAATTAAAAAAGAAGTAATTACAAAAAAAAAAAAATAGTAACCACCTTTCACACAAGCCCCTGAACTGAAGCCATCACCTCCCGCATTTAGCAGCCATTCTGTGCCCCTTATTCTCTGTCTTCATAACTGGAAAGATGTGGAAATTAAACCCTCACAGTCTTTTCCCTGGTGCTCTGGTAACTTAGCCAATAATCACTTTTCTATCTTAGTTTTCTTTCCATCCAAATAAGACTTGGTTTGAAACACTGGAGTGTGCAAACTTTTTAAAAAACTCATCTCCTTTTGTTTGCATGCTAGGAATCACAAGCACTAACTTGTCCAGAATGCCAAGTCCCTCACCAGGAGACAGTCTTTCTTTCAGAAGTCTGGACACTGCTTTTATGTAGAAAGATTCTATGTACTAGTTTCTTTTTTTTTTACATCTTTATTGGAGTATAATTGCTTTACAATGCTGTGTTAGTTTCTGCTTTATAACAAAGTGAATCAGCTATACATATACATATGTTCCCATATCTCTTTCCTCTTGCGTCTCCCTCCCTCCCACACTCCTTATCCCACCCCTCCAGGCAATCACAAACCACCGAGCTGATCTCCCTGTGCTATGCGGCTGCTTCCCACTAGCTATCTACCTTACGTATGGTAGTGTATAATATCTCCATGGCTCTCTCTCGCTTTGTCACAGCTTACCCGTCCCCCTCCCCATATCCTCAAGTCCATTCTCTAGAAGGTCTGTGTCTTTATTCCTGTCTTACCCCTAGGTTCTTCGTGACATTTTTTTCTTTTTCTTAAATTCCATATATATGTGTTAGCATACGGTATTTGTTTTTTTCTGACTTACTTCACTCTGTATGAGAGACTATAAGTCTATCTGCCTCATTACAAATAGCTCAATTTCGTTTCTTTTTATGGCTGAGTAATATTCCATTGTATATACGTGCCACATCTTCTTTATCCATTCATCCAATGATGGACAATTAGGTTGTTTCCATCTCCAGGATATTGTAAATAGAGCTGCAATGAACATTTTGGTACATGACTCTTTTTGAATTACGTTTTTCTCAGGGTATATGCCCAGTAGTGGGATTGCTGGGTCATATGCTAGTTCTATTTGTAGTTTTTTTAAGGAACCTCCATACTGTTCTCCATAGTGGCTGAACCAATTCACATTCCCACCAGCAGTGCAAGAGTGTTCCCTTTTTCTCCACACCCTCTCCAGCATTTATTGTTTCTGGATTTTTTGATGATGGCCATTCTGACTGGTGTGAGATGATATCTCATTGTAGTTTTGATTTGCATTTCTCTAATGATTAATGATGTTGAGCATTCTTTCATGTGTTTGTTGGCAGTCTGTATATCTTCTTTGGAGAAATGTCTATTTAGGTCTTCTGCCCATTTTTGGATTGGGTTGTTTTTTTTTTTTGTTATTGAGCTGCATGAGCTACTTATAAATTTTGGGGATTAATCCTTTGTCAGTTGCTTCATTTGAAAATATTTTCTCCCATTCTGAGGGTTGTCTTTTGGTCTTGTTTATGGTTTCCTTTGCTGTGCAAAAGCTTTGAAGTTTCATTAGGTCCCACTTGTTATTTTTGTTTTTATTTCCATTTCTTTAGGAGGTGAGTCAAAGAGGATTTTGCTATGATTTATGTCATAGAGTGTTCTGCCTATGTTTTCCTCTAAGAGTTTGATAGTTTCTGGCCTTACATTTAGGTCTTTAATCCATTTTGAGCTTATTATTGTGTATGGTGTTAGGGAGTGATCTAATCTAATACTTTTACATGTACCTGTCCAGTTTTCCCACCACCACTTATTAAAGAGGCTGTCCTTTCTCCACTGTACATTCCTGCCTCCTTTATCAAAGATAAGGTGACCATATGTGCGTGGGTTTATCTCTGGGCTTTCTATCCTGTTCCATTGATCTATATTTCTGTTTTTGTGCCAGTACCATACTGCCTTGATTACTGTAGCTTTGTAGTATAGTCTGAAGTCAGGGAGCCTGATTCCTCCAGCTCCGTTTTTCGTTAACAAGATTGCTTTGGCTATTTGGGGTCTTTTGTGTTTCCATACAAATTGTGAGATTTTTTGTTCTGGTTCTGTGAAAAATGCCATTGGTAGTTTGATAGGGATTGCATTGAATCTGTAGATTGCTTTGGGTAGTAGAGTCATTTTCACAATATTGATTCTTCCAATCCAAGAACATGGTATATCTCTCATCTATTTGTGTCACCTTTAATTTCTTTCATCAGTGTCATAATTTTCTTCATACAGGTCTTTTGCCTCCTTAGGTAGGTTTATTCCTAGATATTTTATTATTTTTGTTGCAGTGTTAAATGCGAGGGTTTTCTTGATTTCACTTTCAGATTTTTCATCATTAGTGTATAGGAATGCCAGAGATTTCTGTGCATTAATTTTGTATCCTGCAACTTTACCAAATTCATTGATTAGCTCTAGTAGTTTTCTGGTAGCATCTTTAGGATTCTCTATGTATAGTATCATGTCATTTGCAAACAGTGACAGCTTTACTTCTTCTTTTCCAATTGGATTCCTTTTATTTCCTTTTCTTCTCTAATTGCTGTGGCTAAAACTTCCAAAACTATGTTGAATAAGAGTGGTGAGAGTGGGCAACCTTGTCTTGTTCCTGATCTTAGTGGAAGTGCTTTCAGTTTTTCACCGTTGAGGACGATGTTGCCTGTGGGTTTGCATATATGGCCTTTATTATGTTGAGGAAGTTTTCCTCTATGCCTACTTTCTTCAGGGTTTTTATCATAAATGGGGGTTGAATTTTGTTGAAAGCTTTCTCTGCATCTATTGAGATGATCGTCTGGTTTTTCTCCTTCAATTTGTTAATATGTTGTATCATGTTGATTGATTTTTGCGTATATCAAAGAATCCTTGCATTCCTGGGATAAACCCCACTTGGTCATGGTGTATAATCCTTTTCATGTGCTGTTGGATTCTGTTTGCTAGTATTTTGTTGAGGATGTTTGCATCTGTGTTCATCTGTGATATTGGCCTGTAGTTTTCTTTCTTTGTGACATCCTTGTTTCGTTTTGGTATCAAGGTGATGGTGGCCTCGTAGAATGAGTTTGGGAGTGTTCCTCCCTCCGCTATACTTTGGAAAAATTTGAGAAGGATAGGTGTTACCTCTTCTCTAAATGTTTGATAGAATTCGCCTGTGAAGCCATCTGGTCCTGGGCTTTTGTTTGTTGGAAGATTTTTAATTACAGTTTCAATTTCAGTGCCTGTGATTCGTCTGTTCATATTTTCTGTTTCTTCCTGATTCAGTCTTTGCAGGTTGTGCATTTCTAAGAATTTGTCCATTTCCTCCAGGTTGTCCATTTTATTGGCATACATTTGCTTGCAGTAATCTCTCATGATCTTTTGTATTTCTCAGTGTCAGTTGTTACTTCTCCTTTTTCATTTCTAATTCTATTGATATGAGTCTTCTTCCTTTTTTTCTTGATGAGTCTGGCTAATGGTTTATCAATTGTGTTTATCTTCTCAAAGAACCAGCTTTTAGTTTTATTGATCTTTGCTATCGTTTCCTTCATTTCTTTTTCATTTATTTCTGATCTGATTATTATGATTTCTTTCCTTCGCTAACTTCAGGGTTTTTTTGTTCTTCTTTCTCTAATTGCTTTAGGTGCAAGGTTAGGTTGTTTATTTGAGATGTTTCCTGTTTCATAAGGTAGTATTGTATTGCTATAAACTTCCCTCTTAGAACTGCTTTTGCTGCATCCCATAGGTTTTGGGTCGTTGTGTCTCCATTGTCATTTGTTTCTAGGTATTTTTTATTTTCCTCTTTGATTTCTTCAGTGATCATTTTGTTATTAAGTAGTGTATTGTTTAGCCTCCATGTGTTTGTATTTTTTACAGATCTTTTCCTGTAATTGATATCTAGTCTCATAGCATTGTGGTTGGAAAAGATACTTGATACAATTTCAATTTTCTTAAATTTACCAAGGCTTGATTTGTGACCCAAAATATGATCTATCTTGGAAAATGTTCCATGAGCACTTGAGAAAAATGTGTATTCTGTTGTTTTTGGATGGAATGTCCTATACTCCAGTTTTCTTTTGGTTTCCATTTGCATGGAATATCTTTTTCCATCCCTTACTTTCAGTCTGTATGTGTCTCTAGGTCTGAAGTGGGTCTCCTGGAGACAGCATATATATGGATCTTGTTTTTGTATCCATTCAGCCAATCTGTGTCTTTTGGTGGGAGCATTTAGTTCATTTACATTTAAGGTAGTTATCGATATGTATGTTCCTATTCCCATTTTCTTAATTGTTTTGGGTTTTTTATTGTAAGTCTTTTCCTTCTCTTGTGTTTCTTGCCTAGAGAAGTTCCTTTAGTACTTGTTGTTAAGCTGGTTTGGTGGTGTTGAACTCTCTCAACTTTTGCTTGTCTGTAAAGGTTTTAATTTCTCCATCAAATCTGAATGAGATCCTTGCTGGGTAGAATAATCTTGGTTGCAGGTTTTTCTCCTTCATCACTTTAAATATGTCCTGCCAGTCCCTTCTGGCTTGCAGAGTTTCTGCTGAAAGATCAGCTGTTAACCTTATGGGGATTCCCTTGTGTGTTATTTGTTGGTTTTCCCTTGCTGCTTTTAATATGTTTTCTTTGTATTTAATTTTTGACAGTTTGATTAATATGTGTCTTGGCATATTTCTCCTTGGATTTATCCTGTATGGAATCTCTGTGCTTCCTGGACTTGATTAACTATTTCCTTTCCCATATTAGGGAAGTTTTCAACTATAATCTTTTCAAATATTTTATCAGTCCCTTTCTTTTTCTCTTCTTCTTCTGGAACCCCTATAATTCGAATGTTGGTGCGTTTAATGTTGTCCCAGAGGTCTCTGAGACTGTCCTCAGTTCTTTTCATTCTTTTATGTTTATTCTGCTCTGCAGTAGTTATTTCCAATATTTTATCTTCCGGGTCACTTATCCATTCTTCTGTCTCAGTTATTCTGCTATTGATCCCATCTAGAGTATTTTTAATTTCATATATTGTGTTGTTTATTGTTGTTTGTTTCATCTTTAGTTCTTCTAGGTCCTTGTTCAATGTTTCTTGCATTTTGTCCAATCTATTTCCAAGATTTTGGATCAGCTTTACTATCATTATTCTGAATTCTTTTTCAGGTAGACTGCCTATTACCTCTTCATTTATTAGGTCTGGTGGGTTTTTATCTTGCTCCTTCATCTGCTGTGTGTTTTTCTGTCCTCTCATTTTGCTTATCTTACTGTGTTTGGGGTCTCCTTTTTGCAGGCTGCTGTTTCGTAGTTCCTGTTGTTTTTGGTGTCTGTCCCCAGTAGGTAAGGTTGGTTCAGTGGGTTGTGTAGGCTTCCTGGTGGAGGGGTCTAGTGCCTGTGTTCTGGTGGATGAGGCTGCATCTTGCCTTTCTGGTGGGCAGGTCCACGTGTGGTGGTGTGTTTTGGGGTGTCTGTGGACTTATTATGATTTTAGGCAGCCTCTCTGCTAATGGGTGGTGTTGTGTTCCTGTTTTGCTAGTTGTTTGGCATAGGATATCCAGCACTGTAGCTTGCTGGTCGTTGAGTGAAGCTGGGTGCTGGTGTTGAGGTGGAGGTCGTTGGGAGATTTTCGCTGCTTGATATTATGTGGAGCTGGGAGGTGTCTTGTGGACCAGTGTCCTGAAGTTGGCTCTCCCACCTCTGAGGCACAGCACTGACTCCTGGCTGCAGCACCAAGAGCCTTTCATCCACACGGCTCAGAATAAAATGGAGAAAAAGTAGAAAGAAATAATTAGTAGAAGAAAGAAAGAAAGGATGGGGGGAGGGAGGGAGGAATGAAGGAAGGAAGGAGGGAAGGAAAAAAAGAAAGACACAGTAAGATAAAATATAATATATTTATTAAAATAAAAAATAATTATTAAGAAAAAAATAAAAACAAACAAAAAAACAGACGGATAGAACCCTAGGACAAATGGTGGAAGCAAAGCTATACAGACAAAATCTCACAGAGAAGCATACAAATACACACTCACAAAAAGAGGAAAAGGGGAAAAAAAATCATAAATCTTGCTCTCAAAGTCCCCCTCCTCAGTTTGGGATGATTCGTTTTCTATTCATGTATTCCACAGATGCAAGGTATATCAAGTTGATGGTGGGGCTTTAATCTGCTGCTCCTGAGGCTGCTGGGAGAGATTTCCCTTTCTCTTCTTTGTTCGCACAGCTCCCGGGGCTCAGCTGTGGATTTGGCCCCACCTCTGTGTAGGTCGCCTGAGGGCGTCTGTTCTTCGCTCAGACAGGACGGGGTTAAAGGAGC